>NW_015396442.1:10032-12207 GCF_001527695.2 Protobothrops mucrosquamatus
TTCCAGCAAGCGGGACTGGCCTAGGGGATTTTATAGGGGTTTTAATTACTTTTAAATTTGACATTCTCAAATATTTCATTTTAATCAAATTTTAACTAGGTGTAATATGTTAGCTTTTTATCATTTGTCAGCCGCCCTGAGTCCGAAAGGAGAAGGGCGGGATATAAATACAATAAATAAATAAATAAATAAATAAATACTGGAGGCTACTTCTGCTGACTGCCGGCTGCCAGCAGTTCGAACCTCAACGGCTCAAGGTTGACTCAGCCTTCCATCCTTCTGAGATCAGTAAAATGAGGATCAAGATTGTTGGGGGCCATATTCCGACTCTGTAAATTGCTTAGAGAGGGCTGTAAAGCACTGTGAAGCAGTATATAAGTCTAAGTGCTATTGCTATTAACAACTGCAGTGACTCACTTAGCAAGAGAGGTCGTAAAATGAGGCAAAACTCAACAACTGTCTTGCTTAGCAATGGAAATTTTGGGCTCAGTTGTGGTTGTAAGATGAGACCTGGCTGTAATATATTCTTGTCTTTTTCAAATAGCCCTTCAGTGTGAAAGTTTATTAAAGATTGTATTCCCCATACTATATTCTGCAGTAGACTGGATAACCATTTGTCTGAAATGATATAGGATATTTCCTGCTTGAGCAGAGGGTTGGACTAGAAGACCTCCAAGGTCCCTTCCAACTCTGTTATTCTGTTAGGCTGACCCAGTTTGAAAACTGGATCATTGTAGTCTAGATGGGTAAAGAATACAGGTCCTTTGCTTTTTGCCTTTGGTAGCAGAAAGAAGCTACATCTGCAGTGGGTTTGCAGGAAGAAAGAAGGAAATCCAGAAGGAGTTGTGATGGCGCAGTGTTTAGAATGCGGCATTGCAGGCTAGCTCTGCCCACTGCCAGGAGTTCTAACCTGACCGGCTCAAGGTTGACTCAGCCTTCCCTCCTTCCGAGGTCAGTAAAATGAGGACCCAGATTGGGGGGGGGGGAAGGTTGACTCTGTAGACCGCTTAGGGAGGGCTGTAAAGCTGTAAGTCTAAATGCTATTGCTATTTGTATATCTTCTTTTGTTTCCTTCTGTTCATTATACCAACTATGCTTTATTTATTTCTTATTGTACTGTGAAGAGGAAACCTCGCTGCTTCTTACTTGGCAGCAACTCACTCAAAATGGTTAGAAGGAGGGAACAATGCATACATCTGAATGTAAGGGAAAGAAAGAAGTGGGGTTATGATAGTGTTACACATGTATGAATGGGGAGGCACACATTTATCTGCATTGTGACCTGTGCAACTCCCTGAGGTTAAAAAAAGTTGAGATAATAAGGCGGACAGCATATAAATTTAATAATATTTTTTTTAAAAGCTGCCCACCTATGATTCAGTGAAGAAAATAGGCCTATGTTTGCAGTAACCTCAGATAAACCAACCTCAGAATATTGGGCATTTGGGCTGGAAAATCTACAAGCTGCAGAATTCTGCAGAGGGAATCACTTTGCAAAGCCAATATTCTTGACGCCAATGATCCAATGAACAGAGATAGCAAGATATTGTTATTTTAATCATCACCTCAAAATGTGTCTCATATTTGCTTTCAGAAATCGTGGGCACTCCATCCCTGGAGGTTTTTAAGAAGAGACTGGACAGTCACTTGTCTGAGATGGTATAGGGTTTCCTGCCTGAGCAGGGGGCTGGACTAGAAGACCTGCAAGGTTCTATTCTATTCTATTCTATTCTATTCTATTCTATTCTATTCTATTCTATTCTATTCTATTTATTTAAACTGCAAAAATCTGGATGTCCACTAGAGGTTTAGTGTTAGGAAACTGAATTCTCTGCTGCCCCCTGGACTCTATTTTTTTCAGCCCAGATGTGATAGGTCTATTTCAGTGGATTGTGTAGAGAGGAGCCCAGGGGAAAATGAGAGTATAATTTAAGTTTCTCTTTAACTGAAAACCACTTGTGTTTTTCCCTTGTTGCTTTTTTTGGTAATATTGGCTACTGTGTGAGGCAGCTTTGAGCTAATCCCCCTTGATTCCCTGCCATTCCTGGCAATTGCACCAAAGACCTGAGGCTCTGAGTGAAACATCAAAAGGAAAATTAACATCTTCTATCAGCAATTAGAGGAAATTATGTAGATATACATCTTGTTTTATACCTTCTCATGTGCGTTTTTCAA
>NW_015396443.1:0-4350 GCF_001527695.2 Protobothrops mucrosquamatus
AGGAAGGAAGGAAGGAAGGAAGGAAGGAAGGAAGGAAGGAAGGAAGGAAGGAAGGATTTTAATGAAGTCTTTAGATCTGTGTTTGTCAACCTCAGCAACTTTAAGATGAGGGGATTTCAACGCCCAGAATTCTGGGAAGTGAAGTCCACACATCCTAAAGTTGATAGGCTTGCCTTAGTTAAACTCTGACCGTGCCATGGGAAGCCCCACCCTTTTTTAACATGTACTAGTGTACAACGCACATGAAAAAGAGATGTGGGCTCAAAAAGAACATAGTTGAGGCCATTACCTCGACTCTTTTCATCCTGCAGCCCCACTTAAAAGTTTTGCAAAATCTGGCCCAAAGAGAAAAGAGTCTTTTTTTTAAAAAATCCTTTCTTCTTCTTCTTCTTTCTCTCTCTTCTTAAGAGTCGTTTCAGTGGGTGAACCGGAGCTCCCGTTTCTATTCTAAGCTGCTCCAGGAGTCACTCCAGGAAGTCCTCAACTTATGACCACAATTAAGTGACTCACGGCTGATTTTACAAGCTTTTTTGGGCCACGGCGGCTGGGCAAATTGGTGCCGTTGTTAAGTGACTCATGCAGTCGTTAAGCAAATCTGGATTCCCCTCCGTCGACTTTGCTTGTCGCAAGTCTGCTGGGATAGTCACAAATGGGGATCACGTGACCCCCATGGCTTTGCAACCGTCATAAATACATGCCAGTTGCCAAGTGACCATGGTGGGGGGGGCAGGGGGCGAGGGAGGAGGCTGCAATGATTGTAAATGAGAGGACTAGTTGTCATTTCCCCCAGTGCTGTTGTAACTTGGAACCTTTTAAAAAAGAGATTGGACCGTCGCTAAAGAAACAGTTGTAAGCCGAGGACCCGCCTGTGATTCAGAAAAGAGCTGAAGGATCCAGTGCTTCTTTGCGGCACAAAGTCTTACCTGAAAGTACGAAATCTGCTCCGATTTTCTCACTGATACGAACCAGGAAAGCTCCAGAGTTATTCTCTTTGGACATCAGCCGAAGCACCGCTTCGGAACGGGAGATCTGCCCAAAAAACCATCTATAGGGGGACGGTAGAGGGGAAAAAAAGAAGAAATAGCCGGTTGTATCGGACCCATGTCCATCTATTCCAGCGGTTCTCAACCTATGGGTCGCAACCCCATTTGGGGTCGATCGACCATTTCACGGGGGTCGCCAAGCAAGGCTGTCCGCCATTTTTCCCCCCTTTTCCGGCGGGTGCCTTACCTCCCTTGGGCTGGGCCAGCTGGTGGTCGGCCTGCTCCGTCTCTGCCGCTTGCCAGCTATGCCTCGGCCGGCACAGGGGGCGGAACCACGCATGCGCAGTGCTCCTGGGCAGGGAAAGTCCTCGACTTACGACCGGTTGGGTAGTCCTCGACTTACGACCGGTTTAGTCCTTGACTTACGACCAGTTGGGGGTCGCGGCATTAAAAAGGTTGAGAACCACTGATCTATTCTAACAATCTTTTTCCCAACTGGAAAAAAAAGGGGGGCGAGGGTGCTGAGCACAGGCAGGGGATGATGGACTGGAGACCCGTGTATCCCTGATCCTCTTCAGTTTCTATGACACCATTGCTGCGTCTGCAGTTTTCACCTGTATGCAGCTTGGCTGGCTAACTTGAGTCATCTTCAAGTCATTTGGTCTCTATGTGTGGCAGCGATGGGCAGCACGGGATGGATTTCCCAGCAGGGACTGGGAGGGAAAATTAGGGGAACTGGTGTCTTTGGGGAATGCTTCTTGGAAAACAAGCTGAACTGGAACCTTTGGTCTTTCCATGAAAAAATGTCCAGGGAAAGAGGTTGGTCATTCTCAGGAACTGGAAGGAGATTCTCACGATGATGAGGGGGTGAAATTCTGATGGTCTAATCCAGTGGTGGCGAACCTATGGCACGCGTGCCAGAGGCGGCACGCGGAGCCTTCTCTGTGGGCACGCGCCATCGCCCCAGCACACATGGTCTCTAAAAGTTTGCCATCACTGGCCTAAGGCCAGCCAGCCTGGAGCCGTCATTGGGGAGTCCACCATCCCACCCGCCAGAGACCCTCTGGATCTCCCCCAACCCTGCCCGGCTCCCACAGGTGTCCCTCCCCATAAGCAACATCAAGGTGGCCACGCCCACCCCGGCCATGCTCACCCAATCTGCCATGACTACTGCAGCCACACCCATCCAGTAGCCACGCCTACCCAGTTTGCCAAGCCACACCCACCCGGCACCCGGCGATACATAAGTGGGTTTGGGGTTGCAGTTTGGGCACTCGGTCTCTAAAAGGTTCGCCATCACTGGTCTAATCTAGTGTTTTTCAACCTTTGCCGCTTTAAAATGTCTGGACTTCGACTCCCAGAATTCCCCAGCCAGCATGGCTGGCTGGGGAATTCTGGGAGTTGAAGTCCAGACATCTTCAAGTTGTAAGATTGATAAACACAGCTCTAGCCTCTCTGGATGCCCCCGTTCCCTGTCAATGAGGTATGGACTTCAACTCCCAGAATCCCCCAGTCCCTTCCATCTTAAAGTAGCTAAGATTGACAAACACTGCTCTAGCCTCTTCTGGGTGCCCCATTTCCCTGCCACTTAGGACTCAAACAGTCTGAAAATACATCTGGATCTCAAGTTGTCCTTTCAGCCAATGTTTACTCACGCAGAACTGTGCCAAGTTCCCAATAGCCATAGCAATAGTAATAGCAATATTGCTTAGAGTTATATACCGTCGCACAGTGCTTTATAGCAGGGCTTTTCAACCAGTGGTACGGGTACCACCTGTGGTACATTGGCACCTGGCAGGTGAACGTGACCATCCTAGAAAAGTGGTAGCGAGGGAGGGGAATGAGCTGAACAGGTGGTAGCACCACACAAGCCTGAGCGAGAGATGGCTGGAGCTGCAGGGCTGTCAGGGCTCAGCAGAAGTGCCAGGATCAATGCCGCTTTCCAGCTGATCGGCGCTTCTTCGGGGCTGTTGGGGCTCAGTGGAAGCACCAGGATCAGCGCGAGGCTCCAGCTGGAGCTCGGTGCTGATCCTGGTGCTTCTGCTGAGCCCTGAAGAAGCACCAATCAGCTGGAAAGCAGCACTGATCCTGGCGCTTCTGCTGAGCCCAGAAGAAGCGCTGATCAGCTGGAACGTTGCAGCATCTCCAGGGTCTTGTGCTTTACATTCAGATGCTTGGCAACTGATTCATATTTATGGCGGTCACAGTGCCCCAGGGTCATGTGAAATGACCAAAACCTGTTGCAACCACCCAGCAGACGGGGGGAATAAAAACCAAACACCCCACCACCACCCACATTGCCAATCCTCAACAGAAATGCCCACAACAATGAAAACCTCGGACAGGAGGAAGAGCACGGCTGGGCGGACATGCAGGTGTCTTGCTCGGCTGTGGCTTGGGGGGAACTTTTTGCAGTGCCATTGTAACTTTGAACAATCACTAAGCGAACTGTTGTAAGTCGAGGACTACCTGTACTTTATCACTGGGGGTTTTTTTGGTCATCAAGTTTTTGACACCTTGCTAGGCGACTGGTGGTACTCGGATACTGCCATATCCTAAAAGTGGTACATGGGTGAAAAGGTTGAAAAGCCCTGCTTTATAGCACTCCCTGGTCAGTTTATGTCAACCTATTGACACCTCCCCCCCCAACAATCTGGGTCCTTATTTTACCAGCCTCGGAAGAACGGAAGGCTGAGTCAAGCTTGAGCTGCTCAGGATCGAACGGCTGGCAGTGGGCAGAGTTTGCCAGCAATACTGCAGTTTAACCACTGTGCCACCAGGGTTCCCCAAACGTAGCCACCGGACCCGCTGTGGATTTCCGCAGCAAAGCTGCTGCTTTGATTTGCAACCTGCTAGTACTTACGGCTCCGTCTCTACCGTCTCCTTCTTGGCGAGATAGCTGTAGGGGACGTAGCCTTCTTCGTATCTTCCCCCCACAGCATCCACTTGCTTGGCCCAGCACCATTCCCCGGTCTTCTGAATCACCTGGAACAGGTCCCCTGCTTGGAAAGTCAACTCCGTTTCAGTCCGGGCTTGAAAATCCCACAAGCTGGTGTAAAGAGAGCATGCGGCTCCCGGCACCTGCTCTGTCTTGAAGGCCATGGCGAGCGCAGAATAGAAAACAGGGAATAATCAGGGTTGGTTTGTCTCCTTTCTGTCTCCCCAGCCGCAAGGCCTGTTCACACAGGCATGGTTCTGCAGTCCTTCTGGAATGCAGCGGAAGAATTTCCCGTAAACCCACGGAGGCGTTCCTTACAGCAGGTAAGCACTGTCAGCGCAAAGGTGTGCAAACTGGAAAGGCAGAAAGAGTGGGAGGGAAGGGAGGAACCGGGAAGGTCCCTTTCTGCTTTCTATTGCTAAATGAACT
>NW_015396443.1:6702-8277 GCF_001527695.2 Protobothrops mucrosquamatus
GCATTGCGGTTGCCCTCGGGGTGGGGGTAGGTGGGTGTAGCCAGGGTGGGTGTGGCCTACTGGGTGGGTGTGGATGGAGTGGGTGTGGCCTATTGGGTGGGTGTGGCCAGCTCGACATCGTTCGCATCAAGGGTGCCTGTGGGGGCCTGGGCAGGAGTGGAACAGATCTGAGGGTCTCTGGCAGAAGGTGGGGGGGGGGACCGGGGCAAGCGCCAAGGCAAGGTCCATTTCTTCATTCCTCACAAAGGGTGACACCTCCCCAGCATGCACCCGGGGTGGGGCCGACACAGCAGGGGCTGGTTCCTCGCTGTTTCCAGACGGCCTTGTGGAGCTAAGACTGAATGTGTTTCAGCATAGATGGCCACCACAAAATTGTACATTGGCTCCCGGGCAGCCGGGTCCAGGGCCAAGACAGTGGGGGCCGTTCCCTCACTGTTTCCAGGATGGCTTTGCGGGCCACATGAAACCACGTTGCGGGCCGCATCCGGCCCCCTGGCCTTGTGTTTGACATGTCTGTCTTAGAAGTTATTTGAACTTTAACCTTGGGATTACCTAGTGGTCCCTTATCCAAGTACTAACAGGGGCCACCTCTGCTTAGTCACATTCTTTTTCCTTCCCTGTCCAATCTTGTCCAATTCTCAGAGACTTTCTAGACGGGGGCTGGACTAGAAGACCTCCAAGGTCCCTTCCAGCTCCTTATTCTAATTCTAATGCTATTCTTATTCTATTCTAGTCCCTGCGGGGGTTTTGTTGGGGTTTTTTTGCATAATTTCAGAAGCGGTTTGTTTGTCACTGTCTCTTAGGGCCGAGAGAGTGTATTTGGCCCAAGGCTAGTCAGCAAGAGTAGAACTCACGGTCCTTTTGAGTTTCTAAGGCTGGTGCCTTTAACTGCTGCCCCAAACATAAGCCACAGTAGTGTTGCCCTCGTAAAAATTATGTGCAATTTAAGGGGAAACTATGACACTGGTGCTGCTATAGTTCGCTCCACACTCTGTATTCATACGATATAGGACAGTGGTGGCGAACCTATGGCACATGTGCCAGAGGCGGCACTCAGAGCCCTCTCTGTGGGCACGCTTGCCATGCCCTGGAAATGGCAACCGTCCCTCTTCAACCAGCCGCCCACTAACTGGCCGAGGCCCCCAGGGCTGTGGAGTCGGAGTCGGAGTCGAGGAGTCGGAGGAAATTTTGGGTACCTGGAGTCGGAGTCGGCAAACAATGCACCGACTCCGACTCCTACTAAATTTAGATTGGAATTAAAAAAAAAAGCAAGTTTAAATGTCCCAATTCACAAAAAGTTATAATTAATGACTTCTCTACTGTAAGAATAAAGACCAATGCATGCAGTGCCTCACGTAACCGCAAAACGAACACGCTAAGTGACCGTGAAGAAGCATGCTTTTCATGTGCTTCACTATATGGCACGCAACGCACGCATTCGCATATTAATACAGAGGAGTCGGAGTCGGAAGTACAAAAAACTGAGGAGTCGGAGTCGGAGTCGGAACATTTATCTACCGACTCCACAGCCCTGGAGGCCCCACATGCCCGGATGCATCCCAGCACCCATGCGCT
>NW_015396444.1:0-2670 GCF_001527695.2 Protobothrops mucrosquamatus
TATCATTTTCAGTGAGAAACTGAAGCCTTCCTTGATCCCAAGCATTCTAACTTGTTCCAACGTAACAATTTCCAACTAATGCTGGATACTCAGCAGCATCACTTAGGTCACTGAATTACCGGTGGAAGGAAACCTAAAGAATGACATGCAGAAGCTGAATGAAGAAAGTGCATTGTTTGTTGATCCCCAGCCTTAAAACGTATGGAAACATTCCTTCACTGCTAGGCTGTGTGAAGTTCTGTTACCAAGCTGATCAACCTGTCCAGGAGGGAAAGATTATAATTCATCATGGTGATGCATTCTATCCATATTTATGTGAATGTTCTGAATGCATTGGAAAAGGGTATGCCAATATTCTGGCCACATTTTAAGAGCATGAAGACAATACAAATGGAAAGTTTCTTATCCCAGCAAAGGAGACTCATAGTGGAATGCCCCATAAGAAAAAGTGACAATGCATAAAACCTTTAAGCTTTAAAAAAAAAGCTGTATTAAAACAAAAGCATACTGTTCTGCTCATAGAACGCAGCTGTGTGACTTTATTCTGACGCAAGCCAGTTTTATTTGGGTTATTGTGTCCAGGTAGGAGTGCCAAATTTTAAGAAGTAGGACACGTCTAGAAAAGAAAGGTTAGGATGATGAGGGGATTGAAAACTGAGTTCTAGGAAGAACATTTACGAGGTTTTGGGGAGGATGGCCTATGATTAATATTAGTACAGGTAGTCCTTGACCTACGATCACAATTGATCCCAATATTTCTGTTGCTAAACAAGACAGTTATTAAGTGATTTTTGCCCCTTTGTATGACCTTTCTTGCCACAGTTATTAAGTGAATCACTACAGTTGTTAAATTAGTAAAATGATTGTTAAGTGAATCTGGCTTTCCCATTGACTTTGCTTGTCAGAAGGTCACATAATTGATCACATGACCCCAGGACACTGCAACCGGCATAAATATGAGTCAGTTGCCAAGCATCTAAATTTTGATCACGTGACCATGGGATGCTGCAAGGATTGTACGTGTGAAAAACGGTTATAAGTCACTTTCTCACTGCCGTTTTAATGTTGAATAGTCACTAGCTGTTGTAAGTTGAGGATTACCTATATTATTATTTGCCATGAAATGATAAATCTCTCTTAACAATCTTTCTCCTTATTGGAGAGGAGTAGAGGTTGGACTAGAAGACCTCCAAGGTCCCTTCCAACTCTGTTATTCTGTTATTCTCCAGGATGACCTGTCTTCTTTCAGATCTTCCAAGAGTGCACCCAGCTACAACTGTATCTATCCACCTTGCTCTAGTTGTTCTCTTCTTTTTCCTTCTTCTATTTTTCTTAGCATTATACATTCTTCGCATAATGTGTTCACAATATGGCAATTTGAGCTTAGTTGAGTGTGCCTTCAAATCTGGATTTCATTTGATCTATGAACCATTTGTTATTTTCTTAGTTGCCCACAGTATTCAGTTCAAAATTATCAGTACTCAGGTTATGAGGTTGAATATGAATTTGAGTTTGCTGATCAGAATTTAGTATGGACTGTGACTTCCTGACCTGGGTATAGGTTTCTTACAAGGACAATGAAATGTTTTGGGATTCCTATTTTCCTGGGGACATTCACAGTTTGATATGGTCAATACAACTGAAGGCATTTCTGTGCTCCCCTATCAATAGGGGCTGGCTGAGGAATTCTGGAAGTTGAAGTCCACAAGTCATAAAAGGGCCAAGTTTGAAGACCCCTGAGCTAGAGGGAGTGCTGGATGGCCCCTCAATAAAACCCAACATTGCAAGGAAGGCAGTAGGGTGGGCAATGAAAAGGTAGTAAAAAATGTTTTTTAGATTTTGAGGAGTGAAACAGTGTGTGTGTGTGTGTGTGTGTGTGTGTGTGTGTGTGTGTGTGTGTGTGTGTGTGTGTGTGGAAATGCCCTATTTCTCTCCATCTTTCTAGATTTAGAATGAAGCTTTGGAGGGAAGGTTCAAATTCAGATTTAGTCTATTTTTGAGATGCCCTAATTCAGATATCTTCGGAATGTTTCTAAATAAGTCAAAATTTGGTTCTGGACTCAGCCAACACACATACATTCCCCTAATAATTGCCATATATATACTTCAGATTTCCCTGCCAAGAGAACTACTTATGCAGTACAGCTATACTGCACAAAATGATCTATCAAGACAGAAATACAGAATTTAGCGTTATACCCTCATATCCTAATTTCATGAGCAGCAAGAAGTCCCAGGGCATGAATACTTTTCATGCAGTTTGTATCTTTTCGGTGAGGTCAAAGCAGATGTGTGGTACTTGTAATATTTATATGTGTTTACAAATATACAAGCTATATATAATAAAGGTTTACATCAATAACATTCTAACGGATACACTTTGCCATTAGATTTCTAGGGAGTTCTTTGTCCCAAAATGAGGATTTCAAGGCTCTGTTTACACTCTGATTTGCTCTGACTGTAATCTAGTACCTGTTGTGTTCTTTGTATTCCCCCCCCCCTTAATCCCCTATGCATATCCTGATCACCCATTAAGGGTGATTGCCCTTCACCATTGATCGCCCATTAAGGGTGATTGCCCTTCTCCATCTGCATACAGTTTCATGCCCGTTGCTGGTTGGCTAACTAGCAACAGGGTCTTGCCAGCCAATGGAATTGTGTGATTACAAG
>NW_015396444.1:6179-8277 GCF_001527695.2 Protobothrops mucrosquamatus
TCCTGCAGTGGATGGACAATGGCTAGAATGATGACGAAATACATAAATAAGGAAGCCATATTAAAATGTTCTTAATGTGTTTAATTTTTAGTGTATTGTGTGAAAATCTTCCCTGAGAGATCCAGATAACCCTGACCCTATTGCAGTGGTTCTCAACCTTTTTAATGCCGCGACCCCAACCGGTCGTAAGTCGAGGACTAAACCGGTCGTAAGTCGAGGACTAAACCGGTCGTAAGTCAAGGACTTTCCCTGCCCGGGAGCGCCGCGCATGTGTGGTTCCGCCCCCTGCGCCGGCCGAGGCGTAGCTGGCAAGCGGCAGAGACGGAGCAGGCCGACCACCAGCTGGCCCGGCCCAAGGGAGGTAAGGCACCTGCCGGAAAAGGAGAAAAAAATGGCGGACAAAAAATGGCGGACAAAAAATGGCGGACAAAAAAATGGCAGACAGCCTTGCTTGGCGACCCCCGTGAAATGGTCGATCGACCCCAAATGGGGTCCCGACCCACAGGTTGAGAACCACTGCCCTATTGGCTTTCAGGAAGGCGGCAAAGATGGGTTTTTTCCTCTAGACACTGCAGACAGAAGGTATAATTGTGTGTGATCTATGAGTGTGAGATTTTACTGCAGCCTAGCCTTTTTATTTAAATTGATTTGCTAATTGTAATATGTTTTTATCCTGATTTGCTACTCAAAGTTTCTCTGGCAGATGGCAAACATGTATGTTTGTTTAAAAATAAATAAAATAAACTCACCCATTAAGGTTTATAAACCATGACTGATGGCATAATGTAACATGTGAGCCCAGCCAAGTGACACTAAGTCAACAATCAGTGTAGTTGTCAAAATATGATACTATTGCATATATCCCACTCTTCTTTGTCTTGGTCAGGCCTTACTTGGAGTATTGTGTAGTTCTGAACAATGTAAAAATATAAATAAACTGCGGTAAGTCCAGAGAAGAGCCACCAAGATGGTGAAAGATCTGGAAACTAAGTCCTACAAGGATTTGAAAGATTTCAATATGTTTAGCTTGCAAAAGAAAATGTTGAGAAGAGACATGATAGTTACCTTCAAATATCTAAATGACTGTCACATTGTATTCTGGATATATTTTGATTTATTCCAGAAGGTAAGACTGGAACCAATGGGATGAAACTTCAAGATTGTAGAAAAATTAAACATTACGACAAACTTCTTGACACTAAGAGCTCATGGAGTTTTCTTTCTTTTTGCTGCAGGTTTTCCAAAGAGGCTAGATAGTCTTCTATCAGGAATGGTGAAGTTTGCAGGCAGGTGTACTTGATGATCTCTTAGATGCCTTCCAACTCAAAGATTCTATAATCACTAAACTGGAAGTGCCTTGGAGTTTATTAAAGTCAAAGTCTTCCTTCATTACAACATTTTGCCTATGTTTCCCCGAAAGTAAGACCTACCCCAAAAATAAGCCCTAGCTTGATTTTGGGGGATGGGCCTAATATAACCCCTACCCCCAAAATAAGCCCTAGTTTTGGGGTGAGGCGCACGCCCAAAAATCAAGCTAGGGAGGGGGTGGAGCTTACCATTGCAGCCAGGCCTCCCATGGATCAACACTTGCCTCGCTGGTCCACTTCTTCTGTGTCCAAAGGAGCAGCTTCATTCTGCAGCTGAGAATGGAGCTCTGGCCTGCATTTCACACTCAGAGGCCTTTCCGGAAGGCCTGTGCAGTCGAGAACCGAGCTATGGATTCCGGAAAGGCCTCTGACTGCGAAATGCAGGTCTGAGCTCCATTCTCAGCTGCAGAACGAAGCTGCTCCTTCGGCCACAGAAGAAATGGGCTGGCTGGGTGGGGCTGTCAGTGCCGGAGGAGAGTGGAAAAGACCCCTCCCCCAAAAAATAAGACCTGGTGCCTCTTTTGGAGGCAACAAAGAAATAACACCGAGTCTAATTTTCGGGGAAACACGGTATAATATGCTAGCTTCATCCCTGGCAGCTTTAACTAGAGGATTTTTGAATAACAATTATAAGGTTCTCAATGTAAATGACCAAATATTGATTCATAAATAGTCAAGGTCTGGGCTGGCTATATGTATCTTCTTATTCATGGTCAGAAAGTCAAACAGAG
>NW_015396445.1:0-3009 GCF_001527695.2 Protobothrops mucrosquamatus
CCTCCTCCTCTTCTTCCTCCTCTTCCTCCTCCTCCTCCTCTCTGCAAACCCCACTCCCTTCCAGCACTCATGAGGTTATCTAATTGTGTAACGAAGTGTCTGCCAGAAACCCACCCAGCTCAGGGAGCACCAAGGAGGGACCCGATTCCCAGTTTACACCGAGCTCAAAACGTAGAGATCCTCGGAGGCACTTTCCCCCAGGTCTCTCACTACTAGGGGCTTGCTCTCAGCTTCCCCACGTGTCTCTCAGGCCCTGTCCCTGCCCACCTGGGGCACCCTCCACCTACCCTGCAGTGGGTCAATCCGGTTCTGTTGCACCATGATGCTCAGCTGCAGCACCAACTGGGGGGCGCTCTTGAGGAAAGTCTCCAGAAGGCGCAACATGCTGACGTCGGCGCACTCGAACATCATCCTCCAGTAGAAATGGCGCTGGCGATGCTCGGACTGCCACCGGCTCTGGAGACCCAGGTAGAGGGTCCTCAGGTACCTGTTGAAAAGGGCGGGGAGAGAGGAAAGCAAGCACAGGTAGTCCTCAATGTACGACCACAGCTGAGCCCAAAATTTCCACTGCTAAGCGAGGCAGCTGTTCACTGAGTTTTGCCCCCTTTTTTGCTGCCGTTGTTAAATGAAACACTGCAGTTGTGAAGTCAGTGCAGGCAGTCCTCGACTTACGATCACAACCGAGCCCACGATTTTTGTCACTAAGCGAAACAACGAAGCTCCACCCACCCCGCCCCTAGCTTGATTTTTAGGCATGGGCCTCGCTCCAAAACTAGGGCTTATATTAGGTCTATCCCCCCAAATCAAGCTAGGCCCTAGGGCATATTTTGGGGGGGCAGGTCTTATTTTCGGGGAAACACAGTGTTCATAGATCTTTTGGAGGAATTTTCAAATATATACCTGGCTTATAACATTGCATCATCTAGATAACATGCTAGTCATTCTAAAATTTGGCTCTACCAAATTCAACCATCCAACCATATTTTGAGAAGGCTATGCATATTTTTTTAAAGATTTGAGCCTAACGTTTTTAGATTAAATGTAAGATATAGCTCTCCTCGTATTTTTTTCCCTAGGTATTTCAAATAAAACTTTGGAAAAAAACTCTCGTTCCCATCACTTCCAGCATGATTTTTAAAAATCATTCAGCAGTTGGCAACTGCAGAATGGCAAGTGTTAAAAAGAGGGGGTACTTCAATCATGCAATGAGATACACTCTCTTGACTATTTGACGCCCCCGTGGGTTCCCCTGTTGAAGAACATATTCTTCAGAGGTTATGTAGAATCATATAATAATAATGATAATTAATAATAATAATAATAATAATAATAATAATAATAATAATAATAATAATAATAATAATAATAATAATAATAATAATAATAATAATAATAATAATAATAATAAAGTTGGAAGGGACCTTGGAGGTCATCTAGTCCAACCCCCTGCTCAGGCAGGAAATGCTATACCAGTGATGGCGAACCTTCTAGAGACTGAGTGCCCAAACTGCAACCCAAAACTCACTTATGCATCGTCGAGTGCCGGGTGGGTGTGGCCCATTGGGTGGGCGTGGCTGCGGTGGTAATGGCAGACTGGGTGGGACTAAAAAGTTCAATCAATCAATTCCAACTTTGCAAGATCTTTTTTTTCCCGTGAGAAGTTGAAATTGATTGATTGATTGAACCTTTTTTTTTTTTGCACATGGCGGCGGAGTCCTAAAGCGAAAAGGTTTTATAAAACCCAACTGAAGGCCTAGGACTGGGGTGACGGCGCACATGCCCACAGAGAAGGCTCTGAGTGCCGCCTCTGGCACCCGTGCCATAGGTTCGCCACCACTGCCCTACACTATTTCGGACAAATGTCTGTCCAGTCTCTTCTTAAAAACCTCCAGTGTTGGAGCATTCACCAATTCTCCATTGTTTTCCTTATTTATTTAAGTGAATTTTCTCCCATTTTACACAAAAGGGGACCACAGGACACTGCGACCGTCATAATTATGAGTCAGTGTTTAAATTTGGATCCCATGACCTGCCATTTTGACCACAGGATGCTACAATGGTGGTAAGCATGGAAAAAAAGGTCATAAGTCAATTTTTTCAATGCCGGGGTAACTTTGAACAGTCCCTGTCATAGGTCCGGGACTCCCTGTATGTGCCCAGCAAAAATAAAATAAAAATAAAAATCAACCAGAATCTGGGTTTCCGTATCAGCGGAACACGGGCAGAAAATGCCTGTAAGTCCATTTCCAAATTCCCAGGATGGAGTATCCAGGAGGCTGCTAGTTTAAGGCGAGAAACAGAAGCAAAAGCAGAGCAAAAATAGTATATATATATATTTTAAAAAACTGTGCACCGTTAAAAAAAAATCAGGCTTTTCATGAAATCTAGATCGTCACAACTGGAGGAGGGGGAAAAATATTTATGCAGCTGCGTCTTCTTAAAATACGCAAAGCTCGTTGGAAATTCCGGATATTAAAGCACTTTTGGGCTCCTTGGCAATCAAGCATAATTCAGGGAGTGGAGAAAATAGACGCAGCTACATTTGGCGCCCGTAAAGACGCGATGTGCATATTCCGTGCCATTTATGCTCCCAGAATTTGGGTGATGCAAAGGGGGCACCGGCCAAGGTTGCTGGCTGGGTTTAGCTGCGTCCCCAATTTTTTCCTTCTCCCTGGAAAGCACCGAAATCAAAACCTTGGCCGTCCCTCTTTGGCATTTTAGGTACCCAGCCATATCATTCCACTGGTTAATTGTTCCCACCGTCAGGAAATTTCTCCTTAACTCCAGGTTGTTTCTCTCCTTAATTAGAATAGAATAGAATAGAATAGAATAGAATAGAATAGAATAGAATAGAATAGAGCTGGAAGGGACCTTGGAGGTCTTCTAGTCCAGCCCCCCACTCAAACAGGAAAACCTATACAATCTCAGACAAGTGAATGTCTAATCTCTTCTTAAAAGCCTTCAGTGATGGAGTATTGACAATGTCTGAAGGCAAAGCTGTTCCACTGG
>NW_015396445.1:7009-8276 GCF_001527695.2 Protobothrops mucrosquamatus
CCAGTTCTGAATGGGGGGCAGTGGGCTGTGGGGAGGGGTTGGGGACCCCTGTTCTAATCCAAGGCAGGAGATTTTATATCATCCTTGCACTGGCCTCGTAGTCTGTTTGGAGAATCAGGATGGTTAAAAAGGACTTCGGGCTGGAAGGGACCTTGGAGGTCATCTAGTCCAACCCCCTGCTCAGGCAGGAAACCCTATACCATTTCGGACAAATGGCTGTCCAGTCTCTTCTTAAAAACTTCCAGTATTGGAGCATTCACCGCTTCTGGAGGCAGGTTGTTCCACTGGTTAATTGTTCTCACTGTCAGGAAGTTTCTCCTTAGTTCTAGGTTGCTTCTCTCCTTGATCAGTTTCCACCCGTTGCTTCTTGTCCTGCCTTCAGGTGCATTGGAGAATAGCTTGACTCCCTCTTCTTTGGGGCAGCCCCTGAGATATTGGAAGACGGCTATCATGTCAGCTCTAGTCCTTCTCTTCATTAGGCTAAAAACATACGCTTAGTCGTTCATCACATGCTTTTGCCTCCAGGCCCTTGGTCATCTTTGCACTCTTTATAGGACCTTAGCATCTTTCACTATTGTCTTCTGTCCAGCTTCAAAAAACGCTGCAGAAGGATCCATTTCCGATCCATCGCAGCCCTCAAGGGAGGGAATAGGAGTGGAAAGAAAAGGCTGGGCTGTTTAGGGATGGAGCAATTCAGACAACCCAGAGGGAACACATCTACTCTAATAGCCTGGAAGGCTGAAGCTGTAGAGAGGGACTTGGGAGGGTTTGACCCCCCCCCCTCCTGCGCTCTGTCCCCAACCAGGGCCCCTCCTCAGGTTTCATTGCCTTGTGGGGGAGGGAGGGGCTGGGGAGTTGGATAAAAGGTAGAGGGAGAAAGGAAAGGAACAGAGGGGGCAAGAGGCGGAGATGCAGGCCTTGGCTAGGGGAGCATATGGGCTGTGACCCCTTTTCCAATCAAGGGGCTGTCAATCCAGCTGGCATACTGGAGAGTTACCCTGTGATAAGATAGATGAATAGATAGATAGATAGATAGATAGATAGATAGATAGATAGATAGATAGATAGATAGATAGATAGATAGATAGATAGATAGATAGATAGGTAGATAGATATAAATATGATATGATATATAGATGACATAGATAGATAATATACAGTAGATAGATAGAATATAGATAGATGATAGATAAATAGATAGATGATAGATAGATGATAGAAAGATATAGATATAGATAGATAGATAGATAGATAGATAGATAGATAG
>NW_015396446.1:0-3107 GCF_001527695.2 Protobothrops mucrosquamatus
GAGTCATGAAGGGGCCATAGTTCCCTCATGCTGGCTGAGGAATTCTGGGAGTTGAAATCATGAAGGGGCCATAGTTCCCTCATGCTGGCTGAGGAATTCTGGGAGTTGAAGTCCACGAGTCATGAAGGGGCCATAGTTCCCTCATGCTGGCTGAGGAATTCTGGGAGTTGAAGTCATGAAGAGGCCATAGTTCCCTCATGCTGGCTGAGGAATTCTGGGAGTTGAAGTCCACAAGTCATAAAAGGGCTAAGGTTGATGACCCCTGGAATAAACAAAGGGATAAATAAACAAACACAAATTAAAGCCCCATCCGCGGGATGCAGGCAGCACACAAAACCACACCCCCTCCGGTCCGCGGAAAAACCTCTCTCCGTATTACCGGTCCCTGGTGTCCAAAAAGGTTGGGGACCTCTGGACTAGAAGACCTCTAAAGGTTCCTTCTAACTCTGTTATTCCATAAGATTGTAAATATGTCAGGCCAGCTCTTTTGCGCGATGGTTGAGATCCTTCGAAGGGGGGATAAAAACGGGAAGTGGGTATTACGTACAGGTCGTCCTCGGAAGCTCAGTTCTTTTAGCGCCGCTGAAAAAAAGTGACTTTAAGACCATTTTTCACACTCCACCACCATTGCACCACAGTCACGGGGTCAAAACTCAGATGTTTGACGAAACTGATCAAGAGAGAAGCAACTTAGAACTAAGGAGAAACTTCCTGACAGTGAGAACAATTAACCAGTGGAACGACCTGCCTCCAGAAGCGGTGAATGCTCCAACGTTGGAAGTTTTTAAGAAGAGACTGAACAGCCATTTGTCTGAAATGGTGTAGGGTTTCCTGCCTGAGCAGGGGGTTGGACTAGATGACCTCCAAGGTCCCTTCCAACTTTATGATGATGATGATGATGATGATGATGATGATTATTATTATTTATGACAATTGCGGTATCCCCGGTGTGTGTGTGTCACGTGATCCCCTTTGACGGCCTTCTGACAAAGTCAACGGGGAAAGCCAGATTCGCTTTACGACTGTGGCTAGAAATGTCGTCAAACGGGGCAAAGCTCACCTCGCCCACGTTTCGCTTTGCCGCAGAAACGGGCTGCACTGCGGTCGTAAAGTCGAGGATTACCTGGGGTTTTTGGGGGGGAGGGGGGCAGAGAGGAAACCAGTGCCCCTTGTCAGATTCATTGTAAGTTTAATTGTTGTTAGGGAAAAAAAATAACTCGAGAAAAATAAACTCACCCTATTCATCTCTTTTTTTCCTTATACAGTATTTTTATTGAGTTTTATAAGGTTAGGGAAGGAATAGGGTCAATATGGGTATTGGGGTTCAGGGTAAGAATCAGGGTTGGCATAAGAAGAAGCCCAGAATAAGACTGAAAAGAAATGAAATTTAAAAATTTATGTAATGGATTAAAGGCAACCTAGAATTATGGATTGATTTAAGGACTAAGATTATGAGCTAGATGTAAGAGAAATGGGCGACTAATGAAAGATATATAAGGTTTATCTATATGAAAATTACTATTTCTAATAAGATGATTTCTTTGTTTGATGCCCCAATGTTTAAGGTTTGATATTATCTTGTCAGCTTAAAGAGATTGATTGATGGATTAGATATGGTGATTAATGGAATATATATTAAATTGATTAAGAACATGGGTTTTTTTTAGGACGATAGGGATATTTGTAAGAAAATTACTATGCAATGTTGAGTTAATCTAATAAGATGATTTGTTTGTTTGATAACATGGATGTTATTAGTTATGACAATTAATTGGATGAAATTTGAATTCTGGCTAATGGATTGAAATGATTTAAGGTCTGATTTTCTTCTGTCAGCTTAAAGAAATTGATTAATTGATGGATTAGATACATATAGGATAGATTAATATTTTATTTTAATTAAGGGATATTAGTGGAAGAAGAAATAAATAAGAATTATGATAAAATTAAGGAACTAGAACATATTTGGAAGGGATACCCGAATTGATAATGTTTGTACTTAAAGTTAATTTGATTATGGTAGTGTAAATTTATAAAGCTTTAAAAACAGGTATAGGTTGAATAAATTTAAGCTAGAATTGGACTATCTTAAATAAATTACTTAAGGGAAAAAGAGAGGGAATACTTGATGTATTGATTGAATTATGTATATACATTTTGTCTTTGGATGTTTGACTACCCTAACACCATGGTGTGTCTTGAGCACTCTGTCTTAAAAATCAAAAAACCAATAAAATTTGTTTTTTTAAAAAAAGGGTTGGGGTTGAGATAGGGATAGGTACAACAATGAGGTTACTACCCCCATTAACATTTCCAAGCTTTGGCAAACAGACTTTTGTCCGGGTACCTATGTTCAATAGCAGTAATTAATGTAATAGTAAATAACTATAGTAAATAAGAAAAAACAGTAATCACAAAGAGTATCAATCAATACGTATCGTTCATCTGGTTCGATATCACAATCCTTTCTCGCTGGTTCGTTTGGCTAACCCATTGGTAAACGTTCCCCCATGTTTTATAATAAACTGGGTCTTCTTCCTCTTTGGTCTCTTAAGGTTAATCTGTCCATTTCTGCGCATTCTAAAATGTTCTTTAATTAGGATCTCTTCAGAGGGTACGTTTTCATTTTTTTTCCAATATCGGGCCAATGCTATCCTCGCTGCTGTCAATATACGTCACATTAAATACTCGTTCTCTTTCCCATATTTGGCTCCTAATGTTTCCTAAACAAAAAACAATTCCAGTTTAAACGCTCATCTGTATTTCGGTCATCTTTTCCAACCGTGTATGACTCTTTTAAGCCAAATTTTTTTTTCTCTCTTGCCATCCCATAGATTTCTTGCAGACCGGCACGGGTCACTTCCCCAAATCCGTCGAGAGCTTAGGATGTGCCTGGACAGGCAAGCCAGTTTCGTGGAGCATCTGGTTATGTCGGTTCAGAGGAGGAGGAGGAGGAATCCCTCCCTCTCTTCTCCCCCCCCCTGTATAAAATAAATGGTATTTCCTGCTTTCATAAACAGTCATGTGCACACTTGGCCAGGCCGACGACGGTGCCTCCGGATCTCTTTCTTTCCCAGCACCGTTGAATCGGAATCGGTCTCCCCGTG
>NW_015396446.1:6053-12029 GCF_001527695.2 Protobothrops mucrosquamatus
TGTGGTGCTATTTTATCACCGACCTCGGTTGTTATTTCATGCATGAAAAATATTTGTTGGGGACTTTTAATTGATGTTTGACGTAGATCATCTACAATCCTAATGTTTTGGGTTTTTTTAAGTGTTCACACGTTATTTTTTTTAAGGAGATGCTAGCTTTACTTTACAAAGTGAAACACTTGCAGACCTGGCAAATATACATCATGATTTCTGAAACGCAGGTGGGGATGGGGTAACTGTGGGATTAGTTGAAACTAAGGTGAGAAATACCTTAAGGAGACCTCGATCGTTTCCCATTAAGGGATCTGCCATTTGGACTGCTTGATTGCTTTCATGAGGAAATAATGTAGATATAATGTAGAATGTAATGTATAATGTAGATATAATGGAGAATAATGGAGAAATAATGTAGATGTTGAATAAACCAGTATTTGGTGGCATATACGGGGGCCCTTGATAAAAAAATAGTCACGAAAGCCTGCCATTATTCCTTTGGCAGACAAGGGCATGTATATATCTGGGCTATTTGTTTTATACTGAGAACACAGGATAGGGCAGGGGTAGGCAGCCTTGGCTCTTTTATGACTCGTGGACTTCAACTCCCAGAATTCCTGAGCCAGCATGGCTCGGCTTGGAAACCTCTCCCTTTCCCCTCAGCGTGGCTGGCTCAGGAATTCTGGGAGTTGAAGTCCATTAGTCATAAAAGAGCCAAGGTTGCCTACCCCTGCCCTATATCAGGGGTCCTCAACCTTGGCAACTTTAAGACTTGTGGACTTCAATTCCCAGAATTCCTGAGCCAGCATGGCTCAACTTGGAAATCTTTCCCTTTCCCCTCAGCATGGCTGGCTCAGGAATTCTGGGAGTTGAAGTCCACGAGTCATAAAAGGGCCAAGGTTGCCTACCTCTGGCCTAGGCCCAGGCCGCTTTATGACTCGTGGACTTCAACTCCCAGAATTCCTGAGCCAGCATGGCTCGGTTTGGAAACCTCTCCCTTTCCCCTCAGCGTGGCTGGCTCAGGTATTCTGGGAGTTGAAGTCCACGAGTCATAAAACAGCCAAGGTTGCTTACCTCTGGCCTAGGCCGCTTTATGACTCGTGGACTTCAATTCCCAGAATTCCTGAGCCAGCATGGCTTGGCTTGGAAACCTCTCCCTTTCCCCTCAGCGTGGCTGGCTGAGGAATTCTGGGAGTTGAAGTCCACGAGTCATAAAAGAGCCAAGGTTGCCTACCCCTGGAATAGGGAGAGGACAGAGAGACATTCAAGATCCTTTTTAATGTATGTCTGTGGAGATTCTCTATCGTCCATGTCATGGTTGTCTCACAAGTGCTTTTAAAAGAGAATTGGATTTCCTTGCGTTTTTGTTTTTTTTTCCTTGAAAACATTTCGCTTCTCATCCAAGCAGCTTCTTCAGTTCTGATTGAGGGGTCCTTGGTACTGTCTGAGCTTGGTTGTTTTCTTGCGGATGTTTCATTACCCAAACGACGGAATATATCATCACTGCACTCGTGATGGTACCGCGTTTGGATGATAAAACGTCTTCATGAAAACAACCAAGCTCAGATGGCACCAAGGACCTCTCATTTCAGTCCTGAGCTATAGATAATTCTCTTTTATTTGGTATCAGTTCTGATTGAACTGAAGAAGCTTCTTGGATGAGAAGCGAAACGTTTTCAAGGGGAGAAAAAAACTCAAAGTCCAATTGCCTTTTGGAAAAAAGCACCTTTGGGACTTTTTAATGAATAGAATAGAATAGAATAGAATAGAATAGAATAGAAAATAATAATAATAATAATAATAATAATAATAATAATAATAATAATAATAATAATAATAATAATAATAATAATAATAATAATAATAATAATAATAAAATAAATAAATAATAATAAAGTTGGAAGGGACCTTGGAGGTCATCAAGTCCAACCCCCTGCTCAGGCAGGTAACCCTATACCATTTCAGACAAATGGCTGTCCAGTCTCTTCTTAAAAACTTCCAGTGTTGGAGCATTCACCGCTTCTGGAGGCAGGTTGTTCCACTGGTTAATTGTTCTAACTGTCAGGAATAGAATAGAATAGAATAGAATAGAGAACAGAGAACAGAACAGAACAGAACAGAACAGAACAGAACAGAACAGAACAGAACAGAATAGAATAGAATATAGAAATGAAGAATAGAATAGAAATGAATAGAATAGAATTACGGAATAGAATTACGGAATAGAATTACGGAATAGAATAGAATAGAATAGAATAGAATAGAATAGAATAGAATCTGGAAGGGACTTTGGAGGTCTTCTAGTCCAGCCCCCTGCTCCAGCAGGAGAACCTATACCATCTCAGATAAGTGACTGTCTAGACTCTAGTCTCTTCTTAAAAGCCTCCAGTGTTGGAGTGCCCATGATTTCTGGAGGCAAGCTGTTCCACTGGTTAGTTGTCCTCACTGTCAGGAAGTTTCTCCTTAATTCCAGGTTGCTTCTCTCTTTGGTCAGTTTCCAACCATTGTTTCTCGTCCTGCCCTCTGGTGCTTTGGAGAATAACGTGACCCCCTCTTCTTGGTGGCAGCCCCCCAAATACTGATTTAGAAATATTTTGTGAGCAAGGACATGGACTTTAAGACTGCATTTCAACTCTACGGGGGATGTGGCCATGTTAGGATAGTAAACCCTATTGGAGAGCATATACTGTATTATGGCAGAACGTGCAGCAAAGAAATGCATGTATGGTGGCCACAAAGTCTTGGCTTGCTAAATTGTGTTGGATTGTGAGGGTCTGGTAAGTCTGGGTGCTTTTATCGAGGTAGATTCAATGAGGGAGCTTCAAACTCTTCTGTATAGTTAGACACTCCATAGTTTCAAGGTGTGATGCCCAAAAGTATTACAAACAGACGTCTGGATTGTTGCCCAGTGTAATTTGTTGTTAGTGACATTTAATACCATATATATGTCTTGAGCAGGGATGTCTCTGTGTTGACAGAAATAAATGATTAGACTGCTTGTTGAGAATCTTTGATTGAATCATTTGGCTAAGGGGAATTACAGACCTACATTTAACCTTCCATTGTTAGAAAAGGCCTTTGGCTAGTTTTAAGCTTGTCAGCCTCAAACAGGACAGATGACCTCGACCCAATCTGAATTGGCTTTAGGATGGGCAAGTGGTGGTAACGCCGCTATTTGGCCCCCAGGCATGGTTACTTATGCTCTTTAGTTCTTCTTGAGCGTAACTTTCGTATCACTAACCAGGTTCAGAAAACCCGAGAAATGCTATCCATTCTTATTGCTTGAAAGACATTATCGTCATCATCATCATAGTAATAGGTCCCTTGGGTGCAATCCCAAAACAACTGGAGCACCACTTGGACACCATCATAGGCATTGACAAATTTGCCATCAGTCAATTGCAAAAGGCGGCCTTATTAGGAACAGCTTCCATCCTGCGACGAGATCTGTAATACCATCAAACATCCACATCTGCCTAGCCCAGGTCCTTGAGAAGGACTCGATAGGTAGACAAAAATGCCAAATCCAGTCTGAACATCTGGCTGACTGTGCGATGATTAATGATGATGATGATGATAATGATGACGATGATGATGATGATGTTGGAAGGGATCTTGGAGGTCATCTTGTCCAACCCCATGCTCAGGCAGGAGACCCTATACCATTTCAGATAAATGGTTGTCCAGTCTCTTCTTAAAAACTTCCAGTATTGGAACATCCACAACTTCTGGAGGCAGGTAGTTCCACTGGTTAATTGTTCTAACTGTCAGGAAGTTTCTCCTTCGTTCTAGGTTGCTTCTCTCCTTGCTTAGTTTCCATCCATTGCTTCTTGTCCTGCCTTCAGGCGCTTTGGAGAATAGCTTGACTCCCTCTTCTTTGGGGCAGCCCCTGAGATATTGGAAGACTGCTATCATGTCCCCCCTCGTCCTTCTCTTCATTAAACTAGACATACCCAATTCCAGCAGCCGTTCCTTATATGTTTCAGCCTCCAGTCCCCTGATCCTCTTTGTTGCTCTTCTCTGCACTCTTTCTAGAGTCTCAACATCTTTTTTACATCGTGGTGACCAAAACTGGATGAACTTGGGAAGAGGAAGTGTGTTTGGCAGCAATTCCATTCCTATTTGTCAGGAGAATTTACAATTAGGGTTGCTTGGAGAAATTGAAGTTATTGTACGGTGTCCCCGGGGCGCTTGTATACCGTCTCCGGTATCTATATGAATCAGCAGGGAAAGGATCCCCAGGGATTTTGAAGCTTGATGTTATCGGTATCCTGATGACAACACAACACCCAAATCTCTTTCCCTGTAACATCAAGGAAATCATGTTGTGGTTCCCCAGAACGCCCGCCTGTATTTGTTAATCTTTGGATGATAATAAACTGAAGCAGCATCCAGACAGGATACAGGTAATCCTCGTCTTAACAACCGTTCATTTAATGACCGTGCCAAGTTGCAACGGTGCTGAACAAAAGTGGCTTGTGGCCATTTTTCACACTTACGACCCCACGGTCCCATGATCAAAATTCGGAGGCTTGGCAAACTCTGTTCACATTTACGACGGTTGCCGTGTCCCTGGGGGTCACGCGATCCCGTTTTTGCGACCTTCTGGCAAGCAAAGTCAAGGGGAATGCCGAATTCACTTAACAACCGTGTTGCTAATCTCACAGCTGCAGTGATTCACTTAACCACGGAGGCAAGGAAGGTCGTGAAACGGCGCCCAGCTCACTTTACGAATGTTTCACTTAGTGACATAAATTTTGGGCTCCGCTGTGGTGGCAATTCCAGGACTGCCTCAGGTAGTTCTTGACATAACAACCATTTTTTTTATATATAAAGCTTTCATTAATTTTTTTCATACAATGCGGTAGTACTTATTCCACAAACGTGTTGTCTAAGTTTATCCTTCACTAACGCGAATTTAATTCCTGATCCTTTATTCTTTTCTCCAGTCGTTGATAAAAGAAGTCCCAAGTTTGAAACTATTCTGTTTCTTCTTTCTCTTTCCACCTCAGAGTAAGTCTGTCCATTTCCGCACCTTCTAGTAATTTTTTTTTAATTATTTCTTCCTCTGGTGGTGTTTCTTCCTTTTTCCAATATTGTGCGAATATGATTCTGGCCGCTGTTCTCAAGTGTAGAATCAAGTACATACTTTGTTTATCAATCTTTTCCGGCATTATACCTAATTAAAAAAACTCAAGGGGGGAACCCGGATTTACTTAACTAACTTCACAGCTGCAGTGATTCACTCAACACGTTGGCAAGGAAGGTCGTGAAATGGCGCCAAGCTCACTTAACAAATGTCTCACTTAGCGACGTGAATTTTGGGCTACCGCCTCAGGTACTCCTTGACATAACAACCCTTCTTTTAGTGATGGTTCGAAGTTACAGCAGCACGGGGAAAAAAGCAACTTACGATGTTTTTCACGCTCTTATTCAACGGTGAACAGAATTGGGATAGGAGAGAGGTCCCCGACTTTTGGGGCACTGGGGACCGGTTCCGTGGAGAGAGGTTTTCCCGTGGACCGGAGAGGGCGTGGTTTTGTGTGCTGCCTGCATCCCGCGAATGGGGCTTTGCTTGTTTGTGCGGACCGGTTGCTGGCATGCTGCGGTCCGGTGCCGGTCCACGGCCCGGGGGTTGGGGACCCCTGGGATAGGAGACCATCAGAGTATGTGGTCCTTAGTTCTCTGCTTGCTTTTCTTTCTCTTCGCTGTAACGAGACAAATTTTTAATCTAAAAGGTCCTGCAGTTCTTTCTGTTCTTCCTTTACTGCTGGCCATATGCGATCTAAGAATTCAAGAGACTACAGGGAGTCCTCGACTTACAACAGTTCATTTAGTGACTGTTCAAAGTCACAACGGCACTGGGGGGAAAAAGTGACTTTTGACCATTTTTCACCCTTCCGGCCATTACAGCATTCCCATGGACAGGTAATCAAAATTCAGACTCTTGGCAACTGACTCATATTTATGACGGTCGCAGCG
>NW_015396446.1:12660-14327 GCF_001527695.2 Protobothrops mucrosquamatus
CAATCCCGCTTGATGGAAAAGCCATGTCTTGAGGGCACGGCGGAAGGAGGGGAGATCTGGAATAATCCGGATCTCTGGGGGGAGTTCGTTCCACAGGGTGGGGGCTCCCACAGAGAAGGCCCTCCCCCTGGGGGTCGCCAGCCGACACTGTTTGGCCGACGGCACCCTGAGGAGGCCCGCTCTGTGGGAGCGTACCGGTTGATGGGAGGCAATCTGCGGCAGAAGACGGTCTGCAGAATCTACCTGCCTTAGCCAAGTTGTCTGGACACAGATGGGAATGCTCTTCTCTGCTTGTTTGGGTCAAGTTGGTCACTGTGCATAAATGCAAAGGCGGTTCAGAGACTGTTCTGGAAGGATTAAAAGGAAAATTAGTGGATCCATCCACCCATGTAATGCAGCTGCCAAAAAAGCCAACACAGTCCTGGGCTGTATTAACAGAGGGATAGAATCAAGATCACGTGAAGTATTAATACTACTTTACAAGGCCTTGGTAAGGCCACACTTGGACTACGGCATCTAGTTTTGGTCACCACAATGTAAAAAAGATGCTGAGACTCTAGAAAGAGTGCAGAGAAGAGCAACAAAGATGATTAGGGGACTGGAGGCTAAAACATATGAGGAACGGTTGCTGGAATTGGGTATGTCTAGTTTAATGAAGAGAAGGACGAGGGGGGACATGATAGCAGTCTTCCAATATCTCAGGGGCTGCCCCAAAGAAGAGGGAGTCAAGCTATCCTCCAAGGCGCCTGAAGGCAGGACAAGAAGCAACAGATGGAAACTAATCAAGGAGAGAAGCAACCTAGAACTAAGGAGGAATTTCCCGACAGTGAGAACAATTAACCAGTGGAACAACCTGCCTCTAGAAGTTGAGAGTGCTCCAACACCGGAGATTTTTAAGAGCAGTTTGGACAATCATTTGTCTGGAATGGTATAGGGTCACCCGCTCAAGTAAGAGGATTGGACTAGAACAGGGGTATCAAACTGCCGGCCCGTGGGCCGGTTTCATCACACCGAAGCCGTGCCCACCATATTGCCAGCAAAGCAAAAAGTCGCGATACGTCGCGACACGTCACGTGACGTGGCGAGCTTGACACCCGTGGACTAGAAGATCTCCAAGGGTCCCTTCCAACTCTGTTCTGCTTTACTTCAGGGCATTACTTCAGAGTTGTGAGAAAACGTAGCAGAGTTGTGTAAGAAAGCTTTGGAAATGGCATATGAGAATCAGCAGGAGTGCCAGCGTCACATCCCAAGCGTCCATCTGTCTGACTAAGTTACAAAGAATGGAGTAGAAAAGATTGCCGAAGAGTCCTTTTTTAAAAATTTTTTGTTTTTTTTGTTTATTAAAGAAACATCCCTCTTATAACCCTAACAAACAAATTTACACACCTGCCAGAACCTGTAATATTTACAAAAGTGCACCCAACGGAGTATTTTGTGATCTGCCTCTTCCGGGCAATTCATTAAAGCAAAAACCCAAATAGGAGCTGCCTCAATTGTTAGACTAGGAAGCTGGTGCCAGACAGTGTGATGTTGTTTTATTAATCGTCTCTGGTTCCAACAGAGACCAAAAGCAAATCAAAATTAATACTGAAATATAACTTGCAGCCATGGTGGGTGTCCAGCCAGGCAGTGATACGGCATCTCTGCATCTTAGTCACGCACATTTA
>NW_015396447.1:0-2756 GCF_001527695.2 Protobothrops mucrosquamatus
TAAAAAGAAATATTAATATGGGCCTTTTCTTCCTTTTTTTAAAAGTTATTTAAAAACCAAATTTAAAATACCCCTTAGGCCAGTCCTGCCAGCTGAAATAGCCATGTCTTGAGGGCGCGGCGGAAGGAGGGGAGATCCGGAATCACCCGGATCTCTGGGGGTAGTTCGTTCCAGAGGGTGGGGGCTCCAACAGAGAAGGACTATCCCAAAGACTATCCCAGTCTTTGGGCTGGTTAGGACAATGGGCAGCACAAAGGGGCTTATTGGCTCACTCACCATGGGATCGTTTGCTGTGTCGTCCTCGCTGTCATCGGGAGCCGCCTGATACCTCGCTGTTGCTGTGGCGTCCTCCTCGACCGGGGTGGCCCGTTGCGATGCTGGGGTTGATTGTTTGGCCGCCCTCGATCTCTCAGTTCCTTTTTTCGGGGTTGGTGTGGCCCGTCCGGTGGCTGTGGGGCCCCGTGGAGTGGGGGCTGGGCATTCAGCTGCTCCATGGCCCGGCTGGTTGCACCGGAAGCAGCGGAAGGAGGCCGCACCAGTCGGGACCGGGAGTTTAGCTGTACCGGCTGGCTGCCCACCCTCCCTCGGCCTGGCCAAGGGTCGTTGAGTCCGGCCAGTTACTCCCCCCTTTTGTGGCACTCTCTCAACCCTGTGTCCAGTTCCACTGCCACTCTGCACCAGTCACGAAGTCGGTTGGGCACTCCCCGGTACACGCAGGCCTGGCGCAAATCCTGGTCCAGGCCCGCCCGGAAATGGTGCACCAACAACCGTTCTGGCCATAGGGAACTTAACCGGCCCGCCAACCGCCGGAAGTCCCGAACATAGTCAGCCGCGGACCGGCCCCGCTGCTTCAGCGCCAAGATCTCCGCTTCTGCCCATTGCAGACGGGCCGTGTCCTCAAACCGGGCGTGCAGGGCTTCGAGGAACAATCCTGCATGGCCCAGCTCTTGGGCATGGTCGCTGTACAGGTCAGCGGCCCAAGCTGCCGCTTCCCCCTGCAACCCTGTGGTGACTGCGACCACCATCGCCCACTGGGACGGGTACTGATGAGCGTACCGGTCCAGATGGCTGATCATGTGGCTCATAAACATAGCCAACTGGTCAGGATTGCCATCAAAGGTGATGGGAATGGGTGGTGGGCCCCAAGCGAACCCCGGACCCCATGGGCCCGCTGGCTGGACCACACCCTGCACCACTGGATGGGGGGTGGATAGGGGTTGAGTCCCGGGCCCAGGTCCCTGGGCCCCTGGTACTCTTCTTGACGGTGCCTCCCACGCGTCCCTAACCTCTGACCCACCTGACCAGGCTGGTTGGGGCTGCGGAGCTGGGCCCTCGGCTGCTGGAGCGGCAGCGGCCGGTGACAACCGAAGCCGTGGACTGCTTAGCCGGAAACGAGTCGACTCCGAACGGTCCGATGACCCGGTCACCCGTTGCCAGGAGGATGGGCCCTGGTATCCGGCCTCGCCGAACTGCTCCCGGAGCACGTCCATCGTGTACTCGCCGGGCGCAGTGGAATAACTCCAGTCCCCTTCCTCATCGCCTGAGACACGTCTTTCTCTCCACTCCAGGAGAGATGACCTAGCTTTGGGGGTCCATGCCCGTTCCACCCCCACGTTTGCCAAAGCAGGGCTCTGCCACCACTCCCCCGTGGTCCCGGAGGCCGCGCCCTCCTGGGAGACCGCAGGGGTTGTGACCCGAGTCGCCTTGGGCCGGACCGCCGGCTGCGCCTCCAGGCTCTCAACAGCGGGCGTCAGGTCTCCAGCTCCAGTCAAGACGTCCTTCGTTCCCTGAGGAGCGTCTTGCTTGCCTTCCGCCATTCCCTCGAAGCAAGGAGAATAGCTATGGGGCAATTAGATAGGAAGGAGTGCTGACTTACTATCACTCTCCGTCCGTTGGCGTCCCGAGGAAAGAAAGACGACAGGAACGCAGGAACGTGGTGCAAGCAGGGTGGTTTATTCCCCAGCCAAAACAAAGTCAGCACTGGGAGTGGCTTGCTCCCAGTGCTGTATATCGAGGTGCCACACCCCTTCCCTCCGCCCCCAGCAGCAAGCCAACATCCGCCTATATCCTATAAATGCCTCCGGAGCCCGGCCCCACCCCTCCCTGTGGATAGTTCCGTAGGGCGTGATGTCCCGCCGGCCGCTTGGCAGCTGCATTCTGCCTTTGTTCTGGCTAGTCCCTTTGCAGTCTCGCTCATGCAGGCAACGGTCGTGCAGGCAGCAGTCGTTGCTGGCCCCTCCCCCGATGTCCGCGGCCTTCCCTTGCTCTCCACGGCTTCCGTTCGCATGCGGCCTCCGTTCGCACGCTCCCCGCCTCGCCCTTGAGCTGGGTAACGCCGCCTGAAGTCTCTGCGGCTCGAGCGAGGTAGGCGGCGGCGGCGGCGCGGAGAAGCGAGAGGAGGGGGGTGGAGCGAACCTGCAGGTTGGGACGATGCCGGAGGAGAGCCGGGCGGCTGCGGTGTCAGGCTGCTACGGCTTTCTGCTGCTGGGCGGCTGTGGCGGCTGCGACGGCGCTCGGCTGCTGCGGGCGTCGCGGTTCTCCCCCCCCAGCGAATGGCAATGTTAGACCGTCCTGGCTTGTTTTCCCAAACAAAACTCCAGCAGACAGGAACGGCAAACCAACAACGATTTTATTCAAAGTTGAAGTAAAGTTAGCTCTGGGAGTTGCTTTCTCGCAGCGTGCTTTGTACCCCTCCGCCCCGCCCATCCCGGGCCCGCCCCGCCTAATACCTCCCCCATAGTCAGCCAGTCCCTCCA
>NW_015396447.1:2788-8274 GCF_001527695.2 Protobothrops mucrosquamatus
CCCCACGCATCGGCGGGCAGGCGCCGTCCGCCCGTCAGACCGCAGCCCGGCGCCGCCCGATGACGTCCCGATGTCGTCGTCCCGACGGCAGGGGCAACGGAGGGAGCGTCGCCGCACGGGACAGGCAGAAACGCCAGCTGGGACGGCCAGAGAGGGAGCAGGCGGAGGCCTCATCCGGACCGGCACAGCAAGGAGGAGCGGCGGTTTCAGGCCTGACATTCGGCTCCCCCTACCACGGGTCCCCCTGGAACGAAGCGGCAGAGGATTAGTGATCCGTACGGACTAGGGCGGCCTACCTGTGGGTGGCCCACCGGGCTTATGGGGGAACTGCTTATGGTAGTCTTGGAGCAGTTTGGGCACAGAGATGTCCTCCTCCCGCACCCAGGAGGCCTCAGATAGGGGATAACCCTTCCAGAGGACGAGGTAGGATACCCCACCGCGCCGCACCCGTGAGTCCAGGAGCCCTTGGATCTCATACCGTCCAGGTGACACCTCGCCGGGGGCCCGGTGACCGGGTGCCTTCTGTGCGGGCTTCAACAGGCTGGCGTGGAACACTGGGTGTATCCTACCTAGAAGCCTCGGTAAGCGGAGCCGTACCGTGACTGGATTGATAATCTGGGCTATCTGGAAGGGCCCAATGAACTTCGGGGCCAGTTTCTTACACGGCACTTGCAATTTGATGTACTTTGTGGACAGGAAGACATAGTCGCCTACCCGGAACAGAAGCTGCTGTTTGCGTTTCCTGTCCGCCTGCTCCTTGGCCCCCTCCCTTGCCTTCCTCAGTGCTTGTTGCACTGTATCCCATACCCCCCCCACCTGGGTGAGCCATGCATCTGCCGTATAGGGTGGGTTACCTTGTGGTTGGCATTCAGGTATGGGTACAAACTCCCGCCCATGTACCACTTTGAAGGGGGTGAAGCCAGTGCTGCTATGCACGGCGTTGTTGTAGGCTACCTCGGCGAATGTTACAAGGTCCACCCAGTCGGACTGTTGGTATGACACGTAACTCCGTAGGTACCTCTCAACAGCGGCGTTGGCCCTTTCAGCTGCCCCATTGGTGCTTGGGTGGTATGCTGAACTAAGGCCTTGGCTCGCCCCGAGAAACCTGACAAACTCACGCCAGAACCGGGCTGTAAACTGCATCCCCCGATCCGATATAATACGTCGTGGGGCCCCATGTAAGCGGTAAACATGGGTTAAAAACATTTTCGCTAGCCTCCTCGCTGATGGTAGCCCCTTGCAGGGAATGAAATGGGCCTGTTTGGAGAACAGGTCCACCACTGTCCATATCACCGTGTAACCCCTGACCTCAGGCAATTCTACTATGAAGTCCATGGCAATATCTTGCCAAGGCTGCTCTGGGTCAGCTACACTTTGGAGCAATCCCATGGGTTTCCCTGGATGTGGTTTGGAGCAGGCACATACACTACAGTCCTTCACATATTCCTCAATCTCTGATCTCATCCGGGGCCACCAAAATTGACGCCTGGCTAGGTGCAGGGTTTTCAGGAAGCCAAAGTGGCCTGCCTGCTTTACATCATGGCATCTACGGCATATCTTGCGTATCATCCCGTGAGGAACGTAAAGCTTGGTGCCATACCACGCTAAGCCGTCCCGTTGGGTCAATAGGCCCGGGTTCTCCCGGAGCCAGTCGTCTTGCACAACGGCTGCCCTCAGCTCGTCCTCAATCGACTCCGTCTTGGCGCACCGGCCTAGTGTTACGTCTCCACCACCACATGAGGGCATAATTGCCTGCACCACCTCTAGCCTCTTGCTATCATACTGAGGCAGTCGGGACAGGGCATCCGCAAGGAAGTTCTTGCCCCCCGGGACATGCTTCAGATGGAAACGGAAACGCTTAAAGTATTGCGCCCAACGTACATGTTTAGGTGCCAGTCGCCTGGGAGTCTGGAACACCTCCAGGTTTTTGTGGTCTGTCCACACTTCAAAAGGATGGGTAGCCCCCTCCAGTAAATGACGCCAGGTGGTTAACGCCCACCGCACCGCAAACGCCTCCTTTTCCCAAATAGCCCACGCTCTCTCGGTGTCAGTGAGCTTCCGTGAGGTATAAGCACACGGTTGTAGTTTGTCCTGGGCGTTTCTTTGGAGTAACACCGCGCCTACTGCCACGTCACTGGCGTCGGCCTGCACCACGAACGGGCGTTCCGGATCCGGATGTAACAGAACGGGTTCCTGTGCAAAGAGGGCCTTCAACGACTCAAACGCCCGTTGGCAGTCTGCTGACCATGCTAGGGGTTGCCCAGGACGGGGTTTTGTTGTTGTGGCCCGGGTTCGCAGCAGGTGTGTTAATGGTAGCACCACCGATGCGAATGAGGGGATAAATTGCCGGTAGAAGTTGGCAAAACCCAGAAAACTTTGTAGTTGTCTGCGGATTTTTGGCGCTTGCCACTCCAATACGCTCCTCACCTTATTCGGGTCCATTTCCACACCTGCTGCCGAAATCCTGTACCCTAAGTAATCAAGCCGGGTTTGGTGAAACTCGCACTTGGACAGCTTCACGAATAATTGGGCGTGCAGCAATTTGTTCAATACATCACGCACCAAACGGATGTGTTCCTCCCGTGTCTGGGAGTAGATGAGAATGTCATCTAGGTATACGAGCACCCCGCGGTATAAGTGTTCATGCAACACCCCATTTATCAACTGCATGAACACCGCGGGGGCTCCTTGTAAACCAAAGGGCATTACTTTGAACTGATAACTGCCCAATGGACAGTTGAAGGCCGTCTTCCACTCATCCCCCCGTTTTATTCTCACCCGGTAATAAGCTTCACGGAGATCTAACTTCGTGAATATCTTTCCCTTGGCCAAATGTGCTAGGAGATCTTTCATCAGTGGGAGGGGGTACATATGCTCCACACAGACCGCGTTGATCCCGCGAAAGTCCACACATAGTCGGAGACCCCCATCCTTCTTCTCCTGGAACAAAACAGGGGCCGTTATCCGAGAGCGAGCGGGCTGTATAAAGCCCCGTTCTAGGTTTTTGTCGATGTACTGTCGCAGTTCTCGGAGCTCTAGGGGCGTCATGGGGTACATTCTGGGTTTTGGCAGCTTAGAACTGGGCAAGATCTCAATCGCACAATCAGTGGGGCGGTGTGGCAGAGTGTCACACTCCCGCTCACTGAACACTGCAGCGAGATCATCGTATTCGGCGGGGAAAGCAAGGGCGGTCCCCTTCTGGGCTGCCTCGGTCCCCTCGATGGTCTTTCGAGCTGTCCTGGACCCCTCCCCATCCCGCTTGGGCTGTTCCACATCAGATCGTGGTGGCTGGGGCCCGACCCCCAGGCGTAGGTGACGATACCCATCTGCCCACCACATGGTTGGAGCCCATATGTCCAGCCAAGTTAACCCCAGGATTACCGCCTCGGTCATAGCCGGCACCACTATAAACCGGAGGAGTTCCCAATGGTTGCCCATGTCCATCCGTACCGGTTCTGTCACCAATGTGGCCGGGACTCCCCCCAACAGGGACCCATCAACCTGTTCAAAACGGATGGGGGACGCCAGGCGGGTCACCCTTATCCCCACCTTCTCCACCACCTCCCTGCTGACCAGGCAACGGGTACAACCCGTATCGATCAGGGCCTGGTACTCGCTGGAACGTCCCGATAGGGGACTCGTCAGCTTGATCGGGATGGCAAAGGGGGCCACGGGTTGACTTACCATTGGGTCCTGGGCAGGGTCATCTCCGTCGTACTCGTCCGGACTTAACGCAGGGTCGTCCGGAGGGTGGTGAGGAGCTACCTCTTCCGCTTGCCTGGCCGCCCTTGACCTCTCCGTGTTCCTCCGTGGTGTAGTCCCCGGCTTCCCGACCGCCGTTGGCGTCTTGGTCATCGCTGGGACGGGGCATTCCGCTGCTCGATGCCCTGGTTGGTTGCAGCGGAAGCAGCGGAACACTGCTTTGGGGTTAGAACCGGGGCCCAGGGGTTGTCGGCTGCCCTCCTTAGGCCTGTCCAACCCCCTCCGGGGATTCGGCTGTTCCTCCGGCGTTCGCTGGAGGTCACGCAATCCCGCATCCAACTCCGTCACCACCCGGAACCAGTCCAGGAGTCGGCACGGGACACCCCGCACCAAACAAGCCCGACGGAGCTCCTTGTCCAGGCCAGCCCGGAAGTGGTGCACTAGTAAGCGTTCCGGCCATGACCGCAGTCTTCCCACCGCTTGCTGGAAGTCTCTTACATACTGCCTAGCCGGCCTGCCTCGTTGCCGTAACCCTAACACCTCCGCCTCCGCTCGCTGCACCCTGGAGGGGTCTTCAAACCTAGTCTTCAGGGCTTCCAGGAACAGACCGATGTCCGCCAGCTCCCTGGCGTGGTCACTATACAAGTCTGCCGCCCAAGCTGCAGCTTCCCCTTGTAAGTTTGCCGTGACAGCCACTACCATCGCCCAATTTGACGGATATAAGGTGGTAAAACGGTCCAGGTGGCTGAGCACATGGCTCAGGAAAATCGCCAAGCGGTCAGGATCCCCGTTGAATGTCACGTTCAGGGGGGGTGGGTTCCACAGCACCGCTTGAGGCCAAGGAGCCACGATAGGACTGCCATACTGGTCCCCAGCCGGGGGCGCGGCTCGACCGCCGTTTTGGCCCCCCCCAGGGTCCTGCGGGGCTGGGTATCCCCCTCGACTGGATGGGTCCGCGACCGGAGCCCCGGCCTGGCGGCCCTGTCTAGGGTGCTATGACCTGCCGCCCAGTTCCGTCTCCGGTTCCATCAGGGAGGGGTGGTCACCGGGGGTGAGCCTGAACCTTGGGCTGGCCAACTGGAACCTAGACAGCTCAGCTGGTGGCCCCACCCCCACCCTGGGCCTCGGTGGTGGTGCCAGATAACCCGTCTCCCCAAACTGGTCCAGAAGCGCGTCCAAGGTATACTGCCCTGGAGCAGTGGAATAACTCCACTCATCATCTTCATCTCCTGTCACACGTCACTCCCTCCAACCGCTTAACGCTGGCCCCGAACTCACCGCTGGCCGCTGTTCCCCTGTCTTGGGCTGTTGTAGGGCAGAGCTCAGCCACCATTCCCCTGACGCAGCGGCAGACGCTGGCTGTGGGGTCTCCAACCCGGCCTCCGCAGGCTGCTGTATTCTTTCCTTTGGTCGCACTACGGCCTCCGTTTCCTCCCTCGCCGGTGGAACTGCCGTCTCGCTGGTCGGCTCAGCCGCCTCCCCAGCCGATGCCGCACTTGGCTTTCCCTCTGCCATGCCCTCGGAGCTAACCGGACACCCGGAAACACCACAGCCAGTTGAAAGGTAGTTTTTGGAGAGCTAACTTAATGTTAGACCGTCCTGGCTTGTTTTCCCAAACAAAACTCCAGCAGACAGGAACGGCAAACCAACAACGATTTTATTCAAAGTTGAAGTAAAGTTAGCTCTGGGAGTTGCTTTCTCGCAGCGTGCTTTGTACCCCTCCGCCCCGCCCATCCCGGGCCCGCCCCGCCTAATACCTCCCCCATAGTCAGCCAGTCCCTCCA
>NW_015396448.1:0-4592 GCF_001527695.2 Protobothrops mucrosquamatus
TTTTTTTTAACTCTTTGAGAAAATTAGGGAGTGTAAAGATTATAGTATTATTGTTGTTGTTGGTCTTATTGTTATTTCTGCCCAATTTTGAAGTGGTAATCTTCTCTATGGTAAATGGAGATCTTACTGACTCTGCTATTTCAACAGTGCTGATGAAAAAGAGGTATAAAAATAAGTGCATGCTGGCAAGAAGAGACTGGTGTTTTTTTTAAAAAAAAAACCAGCTTGTTGTCTCTACTTTTATCTCCATTTTGATGGTTTAACCTTGTATATATGGATTTAACTTTGGTTTGCATCTGTGTGACTATATACATATAAGTTGCGGGCTATTGCCACTTTTTTTAGAAGAGAAAAATTAGAAGCCATAGACAGCAGTAGGGACTTATGCAAGGGAAGGAGAAGGTGACCTGAAGTCTGGACAGAATATCTTGCAAGTTAATGCAAAAGTATCTCAAGAAGATTTTTTTTAAAAAGTAACTAAGAATCAAGTTGGCATTTTCATGCCAACAAATGTGTTGCTATCAAAACATTTATAATCCTTTTTAAAGTGGTGTGAGAAACTAGGAGCCGTGGTTGGAATACAGTATTGCAGGCAAACTCTGCCTAAAACCAGGAGTTCGATCTTTACCGGCTCAAGGTTGACTCAGCCTTCCATCCATCCAAGGTCAATAAAATGAGGGCCAAGATTGTTGGGGGGCAATGTGCTGACATTTGTAAACCGCTTAGAGAGTGCTGTAAAGCACTATGAAGTGGTATATAAGTCTAAGTGCTATTGTTATTGCTATTGATGAAGTCCCTAATAGCCTCCTCTTGCTAATCCATGGTACAGCTTCCACACTTTCAAAGCAGGAAAGATGCAAAGTTACCGTAAACTAAGCTTAATATATTTTAAAAGGTAAAGTGGCTCTGTCCCAAACCCCAGAATTGTGATCTTACCCATAGATGATGCACCCCTTCCCACTATAATAAGTGCAGAATTTCTTTGGGTTTATAGAATATGTCTAGTACATTGACAAATACAAATGTATCTCCAGATACAATATGTCTGAATGCAAAATGAACTATTGTAATTCATGACTATTTATATTCTTTGGTGCTGTATTACAGTTCTTCAGAAATTTATTTTTCCAGTTAAACCGCTACAAAGAATCGTAGCAACGTATGCATGTTGCATTGCAAAACCGATAGTTCATGATAGTTTCTTCTTTTTTCCTCATTCTCAGTGCCTAAGATTGATCCAAATCAGTTTCTATTTAGCAGAAACAGCATGTTGTCCCTTCACTTTAGGAGACTTTAAAGCTTGGCTTTGACAATAAAGAATTTTGCTATTTTATCATAGCCTGTAAATTTGTGGATCAATGGATGATATAGCATATTATTAAGCTATAAAGCAACTAGCAAACATTACAAAAACTCTGTTCATTCTATATACCATATGTGGAAACGCTGAAGATGAGACTAGGCCAAAGGACAATTAGTGGCAAGCCACAACACACTGATTACAAAACATTTAAACATCAATGTTCCTCCTCTCCCTGCTTCATCATAACTGACTTAGGGTTTTATTTATCACAAAAAAGCTGCCATAGACAATGTCATCAATTATTACCTCACAGTCCATTTTGCCATTTTTAATGGTACCCCAGTAAAACAAGGGTGCAAATACTGAGCTGATCTTTCTAACAGATTCACCCAATATTTGTGGAAAATAGAATAAAACTGTTTTTGTAATAAATGTCATATGGTCAGAAAAATCAACTCTGCTCCCAATGGTGTGTATGTGGTGTTTGGAAGGTCCAAACTCAGATGTAATTCCTCCAACCCACCTACCCACCATTATAATGTCTTCTTTTATACTTCTCCAGAGTTAAAATACAAAATAAAAAGAAAAAAGAAGGCATCGGACTAACAATATTAACATTAACAATCAAAATAAAATATCCATTAAAATGTGTTCTTGTTTATTTTTAGGTCTTTCACATCTGCATGATATTCAATAAAGGCTGCACTTTGTTTTTAAAATCAGCTAAAAAAAATTGTGGCCATATTGTTTTTGAAATGTAATGTAATGGGAACCATTTACATAATCATTAGGTAATGGATGACCTTAACTCTATTTTCAAAGTGTTCTGCTTTTGTTAATCCCTCTTTTATATACATTGGGCCTTCAAATCAGTGTTAATTCCTGGTGACTGCCTGGACAAATCCTTGCAGTTTTCTTTTCAAAGTTTTTCAGAAGTGGTTTGCCATTGCTTCCTTACTAGGGCTGAGAGAAAGTGACTGGCCCAACGTCATCCAGCTGGCTGTGTGCCTAATGTAGAACTATCTCTCACATTCTCCTGGTTTCTAGTCTGGTGCCTTAACCACTAAACCAAACTGGCTCTCAATTCAGTTCCTGTTAATCTGCTCTATTTTTTTCTCTGCTTCCTGATTTTTTAAAAAGTTCATCATATTGTCTATCTTTACTCTGCTCTGGTAAGCCCCTTAGTGTTTTCAGTAAACTTAAAAAGTTACAGTACCTGTAGGCCTATAAATTGGTTATACATTTTAATAACAGACATAACATATATAATAGAATTAGATAAGGATAATTTATTTGTTTGGGATTATTGTTCATCTTAAAATAATCCACAAATTGCAAAACGGGGTGCAGAACAAGCACAGTAACTATAAAGCATTTTGTAGTAAAACCAATCATTAAAAAAAGCTTATGTTCTTGTTTTAGTCTTAACAATGCTCCAATGCTTTTTAAAAATTTGCTTTCCTGATATGTATGTTCGTTTTTTTTGTTTTACTGATATGTATGTTTCACTGATTTATATTTCTTTCCTTTCTCACTCATATTTCTCATGGGATTACTGAAAGCCAAACCTTATTCACCAATCTTCTCCAAAGGTTTTTTTTTTAAGTTTACCTTCCTTCATCTATTTCTAATATATATTTCCTCATTCCTTGTCCAATCTCTTATAATGGGATATAAAAATTTTCACTTTCACATGTTAAATGCTTAGAGGCAGGTTCCTCAACATAAGAATTCAACATAAAAACACTGGCAGTTTTTTTTCAGATGTGCTATGATAAGAAGAATGTTTTTCTTTTTCACATCATATGTTATTACCTAACGGAATGAACTTGGGAAACAGATTACAAGTTGTCTAAACACTAGACAGGTACAAGATGGAATTCAGAATAGAAAATGCAACAGGCCAAGATCGATGCTTGATCAACACTTCGAAATAAGTCAATTCTAGTAAATATTTAGTCACAGAAGCTAAAAAATTGATTGCCCCTGGTTATTTGTTTTGTTTCATTTAACTTGGTATATTAACAACTGCTGGAAGTTTTCAGCAGTTTTTCCTAAAACAAACTTAAAATATTACAAAAAAAATAAAATAGGAATTCAAATTAATAAAAGCAAGTAAGGCAAGTAGAATTAATAATAAAGAAGCAAAACAGTTAAAAAGCCTGCTCAAAAAGACATGTCAAGAGCTAATAAATCTGTTAAGCTCCTCAGCTTTGCAAGCAAGTACATTCCAGAGACGTTTAGAAAAGCTTTAAGAGTATCTTTTGTTTGATCAAGTCCCCGTAATAAATGGATGCAGACTGTTTACAGTTAATCATTAGGATCAACCAAAGAAAAACCAACCTGGAATGAATCAACCTTTGATATAGTGAAATATATAAGCATTGCTGAAATTATTGGAAATGAATAATCAGAGTTCTAATACATTTCATTTATATGTATTTGTTTCTTATGCTTTCCAAAATCATTATGAAATGGGGAATCCTTGCAGATTTGATCAATAATATATCTGCTAAATAAATACATGTGGAAGTGGCATAACAACCAGAAGAAAAACCCTTCTGAATTTGGCCATTGGGGCATCTAACCTGTACTTTGTATTACACAGTGGCCAATCAGATTTTCAGTATTACACGGTGGGCCAGTCAGACGTGATCAGGAATATATGGAAAGGAGCACAATACAGGTAGTCCTCGACTTACATCAGTTCATTTAGTGACCATTCAAAGTTACAATGATTCTGAAAAAAGTGATTTATGATACTTTTTCACATTTATGACCTTTGCAGCATCCCCATGGTCACAGGATCAAAATTTAGACACCTGGCTACTGACTCATTTTTATGACGGTTGTGGTGTCCTGGGAACATGTGATCACTTTTTGCTACCTTCTGACAAGCAAAGTCATTGGGAAAGCCAGGTTCACTTAACAACCCTGTTACTATCTTAACAACTGCAATGATTCACTTAACAACTGTGGCATGAAAGGTCATAACATGGGGGCAAAACTCACTTAAAAACGGTCTTGATTAGCAACAAAAATTTGGGGCTCAGTTGTGATAGTAAGTCGAGGACAACCTGCACAGATGGCCCTTGTTTAATAATCTCTTGTTCAGCTACTATTCAATCTTGCGACTGTGCTGAACAGATGGCATTTATAACTGGTCTTCAAAGTTCAAAACATCACAGTGCTCTGCAGTCATGTGATCATGATTTGCATCTTTCTCTGTTGGCTTCCCACAAGCAAAGTCAATTGGAAAGCCGGAGGGAACTCAGAAGTCACATTAATG
>NW_015396448.1:5401-8273 GCF_001527695.2 Protobothrops mucrosquamatus
TGCTTGCAAGACTGCCACAACACATACGTACACACAAGAGATGCCTGGTGTCAAAACAGTATGACTGCAGTGACAGTGAATATTCATCAGTCTCTGTCCCCACAATTATAACCTTACAATATAGCTAAAAGACATGAATCTGAATGACACATTACAAGGACAATTAGCTTGAGGACAGATCTGTTAATCCCAGAATCCAATACAGTTCCTGCCTCCTCCCCAATCAAGGCATTACATAAGGAAGAATCAAAAAGGACTACAAATCCCTTTCTGAGCTCCTCAGCAACATAATTGAGTGGAACTCCATAGAGGATCTTAAGCAGAAAAAAAATGAGAAATGCCTTTCCAGCTTCGACTCAGAACCATCCAAAAAAGCTGCATTTTCCATAAACCACCCCCAAAGCTGCATTTTGTATCAGAGTTACAATTTGTGCCAAGATGAAATACAATCCTAATGCATATCGCTAATAACATGAATACCCACAATTAAAAGCCTAAAAATAAATCAGAAGCAAGAAATTGGTTAAGGAGATGTTGAGATTATTGAATAAAAAAGGAGTATTAAAAGAGACAAGGTGATTGCAGGGAGGCTGAATATATTCTTTGTGCCTGTTTTCACTATGGAAGGTGCAGACAGGGAAAATACAGACTGGCATTTTCAGAAAGAAAAACTGAGGAACTGAGGTAAATAGTGTGGAGAAGAGATTACATTCTAGGCCTTATTCACAAATTGGAAACAAATGAATCACTGGTTCCAGATGGTATCTAAGTATTCTTAATAAACTCAAGTATGAATTGATTCCTGAACAAAAACTGATTAATTCATTGTATTTATACACTGCTTCTCATTATGAAAAATCCAAATGCACAAAATAATTTTGAAAATGTTTTGGAATTAAAAAGGGAGTAACTTTTGCTGCATGGATAAAAAAATGATTGCCAAACTACATTTGTTGTCAGCTCAGGAGCATTCTCCATTACTGTTGAAGCAGGAGTTAGACCCAAACCATAGTTGCATTAACAGAGGGATAGAATCAAGATCACGTGAAGTATTAATACCACTTTACAATGCCTTAGTAAGGCCACACTTGGAATACTGCATCCAGTTTTGGTCACCACGATGTAAAAAAGATGCAGAGACTCTAGAAAGAGTACAGAGAAGAGCAACAAAGATGATTAGGGGACTGGAGGCTAAAACATATAAGGAACGGTTGCTGGAATTGGGTATGTCTAGTTTAACGAAGAGAGGGACGAGGGGGGACATGATAGCAGTGTTCCAATATCTCAGGGGCTGCCACAAAGAAGAGGGAGTCAAGCTATTCTCCAAGGCGCCTGAAGGCAGGACGAGAAGCAACGGGTGGAAACTGATCAAGGAGAGAAGCAACTTAGAACTAAGGAGAAACTTCCTGACAGTTAAAACAATTAACCAATGGAACAACCTGCCTCCAGAAGCAGTGAATGCTCCAACACTGGAAGTTTTTAAGAGACTGGACAGCCATTTGTCTGAAATGATGTAGGGTTCCTGCCTGAGCAGGGGGTTGGACTCGATGACCTCCAAGGTCCCTTCCAACTTTATTATTATTATTATTATTATTATTATTATTATTATTATTATTATTATTATTATTATTATTATTATTATTATTATTATTATTATTATTATTATTATTTCCCTTCCCTGGCCAAGGTGCTCTGTGTTTAAGGGACTTCACATAAAAGCAGAGCAATACACTTATCTAAAGTTGCAGTTCTACATGTTTTTACCTGAGTGTAGATCCCATTGAATTTCTTAGAGTTTTGCTTCTCAGTGAAAACATAAAATTAAATTGTAAGTATCTGTGACGTTAATCTCAATGAAAATAGAACCCTTCTCACATTTAACATATTGTACCAATAATAAAAAGCAGGTATACTTACAACAGACGCCTGTGTGATTCTTATGAGCAATTTAAAAATAGACACAGACATAAATAAAATTTGCAGAAACGAAAACGGCACCCATATGTGTCTACTTGGATATATTCCCAGGGGGCTCAAACAAATGCTTTTTAGTCTGGAACTTGCTATTTGTGAATGTTAAAATGAGACAGAAAGATAAGGGGGGCATTTTTAAATGGTATACCTTCTAAGAAGTGATGTTTTAACATACAATTTAAACATATAGAAATGTAAAAACAAACAAAATCAGCAAAAGGATTTCAGCAGCCCTGCCAAGCAGCACCTTCCAGAATAAACATTCTACATGCCTCAACGTCTAACAGGAAAAAGCTGGCAGGACCAAATGAGCAGGAGGGGAAAATGCAAAAACAAAGGAATCTGCACATCCCTGCTTGTGACCTAGAACTAAAGTATAGGTAGTGTTCAATAAAATATTAATTATCTCTTTTGTAATATGTCAAAAGCAATGTGGATTCAGTTAATGCAAGTTTGATGTTAGCTTGAACTACGTGCCACAAGAATTATTTTTTCTTTTTGGTTTTTTTAAATATAACAACAACAACAACAACAACAACAACAACAACAACAACAACAACAATAATAATAATAATAATAATAATAATAATAATAATAAAGTTGGAAGGGAGCTTGGAGGTCATCGAGTCCAATCCCCTGCTCAGGCAGGAACCCTATACCATTTCAGACAAATGGCTGTCCAGTCTCTTCTTAAAAACTTCCAGTGTTGGAGCATTCACCACTTCTGGAGGCAGGTTGTTCCATTGGTTAATTGTTTTAACTGTCAGGAAGTTTCTCCTTAGTTCTAAGTTGCTTATCTCCTTGATCAGTTTCCACCCGTTGCTTCTCGTCCTGCCTTCAGGCGCCTTGGAGAATAGCTTGACTCCCTCTTCTTTGTGGCAGCCCCTGAGATATTGGA
>NW_015396449.1:0-3140 GCF_001527695.2 Protobothrops mucrosquamatus
ACCAGAGATCAATTCTTCATTATAGCTTTACATGGTAATGGAAATTTTTACTTATTTTCGTTCACTCATTCCCCGTTTTGTGCTTGTTTTTCTCTGACTTGTTTTCATCTAAATCTACTATGGATTATGAGACTTTTGAGAAAGCTGCCATACTTACTCTTTGTAAACTACAAGAACCAATTAATAATAATAATAATAAACTGCTACCAGTCATCAAATATATCAGAAATATAGACAAAGGAATAATTTCAAAATATACACATGTTATGAAAGAACTAGAACTATCTCCCTGTATGCTTAGAAAGTTTACTCGAAACATTTTTCTAGCTTTTATAAAATATCACAGCATCATTCATATTTGTACTGGTGTCTCAGGATTACAATACAAGTGAAGCTAAAGTGTTTTCTCATTTAATAGGTACACTTTTAAACATCTAAATACCATCAGCTTGAGAATCAGGTGTATTAATTGAAAAATCAATGAAAGAGTAGGGAAAGCAAGAATTAATGTTTTCCTCCAGCTTTGCTGCAAATTATCAGACACCATTCTCCATCAGCTGATGCTATATGTATTTTTTTTTCAAAACAGGTGTTTAGCGTCATCCCTTCAAGCCAGGAGATATTTCACATCTATTTGTGCCCTCAGGCTTTGTTTACTTAAGAATGCACAGAAAATAAATTCCCTTTGAAGAGTCTTCATTAGGAAAACGATGACTCATTTCCCTTTCTAAAAAGAGAGGCTTCTAGCAAGAAAAAGAAGTTTCTCCAAGTCTATCATCTCTGTTTTTGCAGGACACTATTAATGAAGAGGACATATTGCACTGAGGTGGACAAGTCAGCATTTCTCTCAGTAGAAACTAAAAGAATAAGGACTAAAGTAGATCAGAAGCAGGTGTGTGTATTGTTCTTTTTTTTTGATTAAAACAGTGGTTCTCAACCTTTTTAATGCCGCGACCCCAACCGGTCGTAAGTCGAGGACTAAACCGGTCGTAAGTCGAGGACTAAACCGATTGTAAGTCGAGGACTTTCCCTGCCCGGGAGCGCCGCGCATGCGTGGTTCCGCCCCCTGCGCTGGCCGAGGCGTAGCTGGCAAGCGGCAGAGACGGAGCAGGCCGACCACCAGCTGGCCCAGCCCAAGGGAGGTAAGGCACCCGCCGGAAAAGGGGAAAAAATGGCGGACAAAAAAATGGCGGACAAAAAAATGGCGGACAGCCTTGCTTGGTGACCCCCATGAAATGGTCGACTGACCCCAAATGGGGTCCCGACCCACAGGTTGAGAACCACTGGTTTAACAGAAAGTAAAATATAAAAGTTTAAACTTAAGAGGTTAATTTTTTCTTCACCCTGAGTTGCATGAATACCGGTAACAAGAAGTTCTGTAGTACTGCCATTTATGCATATATGCTTTCCTAACTTTCAGGGATTCCCATTCATTTAACCAAATCTGGTGGTTTGAGAGCACTATTAAAAAAGCAGCAAATCCACACCATGGATGCTGGACAACACTCAAATGATGGCATTTGGCATTTTAGGAACTTTTGCCAGCCATACCTCTCTGTATTCTGCAAACACAGGAACAGTCCTGTTTGTAGAACAGAAAGCCATAAATTCAATGTTGGAAATTATAGCAACTTTCTTATAGCAGTGGAATAACCAGCCAATTCCCCAGGATGTTTGCCTTCTCTAATCCTAGCTTTAAATTCTAAGGGGAAAAAAAAAAAGGCAAGATATAGATAGGGTAACAAATAAAAATAGTTTTTTTTAAAGTCCAACAGTTATGAAATAGGATTCTTTGAAAATGTTAATTCCTCACTGTTCACATAGTTTAGCAATTTGGATAGGAAAATGAACTAAGAATTAGGGGACAGCATAGGAAGTATCAATTGTGAATATGTGCAGATGGCCCTGCTGTCTTTGGGCACTTGCAGAGTCATGGATGCAGGGTCATGAAAGGACAGCAAGGAAAACACCCAATGTCCTAATCCAGCCGGGAACGTACAATGTCTTTAGGGAAACACCCAAAAGGGAACATTTTTTAGCTACTTCTGCTTTCTCCCTTCTTATCTACAGTGTGCCAGCATTACAGGTCTTTAACTTATGTGTGTCAGCTTTGCTGGGTGAATTGCTTATGTAATCAAAAAGATATAAAAATAGGGATTTTCTGACATTCGGGGGGTTTTCTCTCTTTTAGAGGAGCCCCTCTTTGTTCAGCTGAATAAAAACGTAAAGCTTGAAGGCAACTTCTGGTTTCCTGTATTTTTTTTTTTATCAAGCAACACCTCAGAACCTGCACAGCAGTGGATAATTACATGTTTTCAATCATTAATGAGGTTGTAATAGTTTCTGGGAAGGCAAACTACCATATTATCTCTGGAGTCCTTATTCCCTAACTTTGCCCTATTCCCAAAACCACATTTTGGTTTTTTTTTTGCTTCTTGTAATAGCTCTTTGCAGTGCAGTGTATTGATATATTCAGAATCCGGTTTTTAATTTAAAATTTAATGAGTTTACAAAAATGTTTCCTCTTTAAGACTGCAAGCATGAACTATGAATTGTTTTTTTTTAAAAAAGCATTTCCATTCTCTAACTTCCTTTATGGTAGATTATAGTTCTATTTGTGTAAGTCATTAAGCCACAAATGAATCAACCATATTTTAGCCTAGTAGTAAGTTTGTGGAAGTACAAACATACCAACCTCAATCAACTTTCAGTCAACCACGTTATAACCATGTTATAAAAGCTGAACTGGAGGAACGTTGTCCATGGGGTCGCGATGGGTCAGACACGACTTTGCAACTAACAACAACAAAAGCTGAACTATTCATAACTGCAATAAAGACAAGTCAGTTTTGTTATTCCAAATAGGCAGCAGCATCTATTTGACCCTGACTACTCTTGCAAAGTTAAATGAGAAGAGGCCTGGCTTGTTCTTGGAGGGAAAACCCGGTAGGCTAAACTGCAACCGAAATAAAATAATAATAATAATAATAATAATAATAATAATAATAATAATAATAATAATAATAATAATAGTAAAGTTGGAAGGGACCTTGAAGGTCATCTAGTCCAACCCCCTGCTCAGGCAGGAAACCCTATACCATTTCGGACAAATGGCTGTCCAGTCTCTTCTTAAAAACTTC
>NW_015396449.1:3321-8272 GCF_001527695.2 Protobothrops mucrosquamatus
CCATTTCGGACAAATGGCTGTCCAGTCTCTTCTTAAAAACTTCCAGTGTTGGAGCATTCACCGCTTCTGGAGGCAGGTTGTTCCACTGGTTAATTGTTCTCACTGTCAGGAAGTTTCTCCTTAGTTCTAGATTGCTTCTCTCCTTGATTAGTTTCCACCCGTTGCTTCTTGTCCTGCCTCCAGGCGCTTTGGAAAATAATCTTAGATAGAAGATAATTATTTTCATGTTGTCTCTGGAGAATTCTCAGTCATCCAGGTATGGTTGTCCCAAAGGTGCTTTTTTCCAGGAGGCAACTGGACTTCCTTGTTGCCTGCTGAAAAAAGCACCTTTGGGACATCCAGATCATGGTTGTCTCAAAGCTGCTTTTTCAAAAGGCAACTGGACTTTGCTTTTCTTTGAAAAACAAAGGAAAAAAACGAAGGTCCAAGCTGCCTTTTGAAAAAGCACTTTGGGGACTACTTTCATATTGGGTTTGAGATGGCCACATCATGGATAAAAAGTCATCGGGAGTTAAGCTCAGCTTGCTTTCAAGTCTTGTTGCTCCATTTACTTGCAGCCAACGCCAGGAAAGAGGTCAGTCATCTCAGAAGGCTACCCGGTGACATCACCCTCACACCCACACACCTACATCCCCAGACAGCGTGTCTCGTGTGACCTCCGTTTAACAGGCGTCGACTTCCCTTCCCGGGACCCGAATTTCACTTCCAGCCCTGGGGGCGCTTCGGCGTCCTCACTCCGTCTCTCTCCCCCCCCCCCAGGCAGCAATGGTCCCGTCCTTCCGCTAGGCGTCTCGGAAAGATCAGAGTTTATGCAAACACTTTGCAAAACACCGAAGCAGCTGCCGGAGCCGCGAGAGAGAGCTGGGCGGGGTCTCTTCGGGAGGAGCCGCGGTTGTTCGCTGTCTCGGCGGAGGAACACTTTGGTGCAAGCAATCCGAGCCGCTCTCGACCACCCGGCTCGCCAGGCAAAGGTACCGGGGTGTTGGTGCAGGGCGCATTCCGGGGCTCTCCGGGGCGCCCGCCTGGCTGCGAGGGGAGGGCGCGCGAGGCTACCTGGGCGAGCCCTTGAGATCTTCCGCGGGGAAGCACAACTCCTTGTCCTTCCCATCTTCTTTGTCTCGCGTGTGTGTGTGTGGGGAGGGGGTCGAGGAGAGAAAGAGGTGCTTGGCTTGTTGGAGGCCCACAAAGTTCCTTGAAAGTGACTCTGTGGCGAGCGGGAGTGGAGGCCGCATGTGTGAAAGGACGCTGCGGGCGTTTCTTGCTCTTTGTATTGTTTTTTTTAAATATATATAACTCGGGATCGCGCCGGCTGTTGCGGCGAGGCGGGGAAGGGAAGGTCCGGGCTTTAGAAATCCTTCCCCCCCTACCCTTTCGATTTGGATCTGCTTTGGAAAAGAGGCGATGTGTGTGTGTGTGTGTGTGTGTGTGTGTATTGGGGGGGGGGAGGAGAGATGAAGGTTCATCTTATTTGAGCCGCAGGAGGCAGGAGCCTTGGTTGGACATCCAACTTTTTGTTTCGGAAATCCGTGGAGGGAGGGAAGGGATCAGAATTGTCCTACCTAGTGGGTTTGTTCTGTGAAAATGGATCTAACGAGATAGCCGCTCCCTCGCACAGGAACACTTGATTGCTTTGGGTTTTTTTTTTCCCCTAAGGAAAGACAATGGCAGCTGTGTTACGTGGATTATTTCTACAAATAACTTTAATCGTAATTCATCTAGCTGTTTAGGCCACCGTCTTTCTTTTGGACGACCTGCGTAGTGGCAGAAAGTGAAAAGGGCTGTGGTGAGACCAATGTTTACCTTGTCCTGCTTTTAGAGTTGATAGCAGTGAGTGCCTCCTGTATCTTAATATCATGCATTTGATGGTTTACCCAGTGTTGTCACTCCCAAAAATATATGTCTTTTACTTAGATGGAGTAACTACAGATCCCTTTTTCCCAGCCTGGTGCCCACCAGTTGGAACTGCGGTTTCCAAAATTCCTGGTCTGCAGTTCTTGAATTCTGGAAGTTACAATTCCAATCACATCTATGGGATTCCAGTTTGGGAAATTTGAGTTCACATGATGGATTTCAGAGACTTGGGTTTTTTTTAATAGTGGTTCCAGAAAGTTGCAACATTTGTTTTGGACCAGCATAAGACCATACAAACACACAGACACACATGTTCTATAGCAGAGGTCCCCAACCTTTTGGGCACCAGGGACTGGTTACATGGAGAGAGGTTTTTCCACGGACCGGAAAGTGTGTGGTTTCATGTGCTGCCTGCATCCCATGGATGGGGCTTTGCTTGTCTGGTATTGGTCCATGGATCTGGGGTTGGGGACCCCTGTTCTATAGCACAGAGATCCCCAACCTTTCTGGCACCAGGGACTGGTTTTGTGGAAGACAATTTTTCCATGGACCCAGGTGGAGGGATAGTTTCACCCACGCATTGTGTGGCCCATTCCCAACAGGCTGCAGACTGGTACCGGTCCACAGCCCAGAGATTGGGCACCCCTCCTATAGCAGGCTTTAGAATATATTAAACAATGATTAATGTCCAAAATTGGTCATTTAAAAAATAGGGGAGACTGTTATGCTCATTTTTAATGTGTAAGTTTACTTTCTGAATTCTAACATGGTATTTTGGTTCTGTTGGCATACTCTGGTAATCTGGGTTAACTGAGCCAAAAATTAGCTCCTTGTACTTGAGCCGAAAATTTGCCAAATATATTAATGGTATCGTGCTATGCAATCTCAGCCTTTGCAATACAATTAAAATATAAAATTGAAAGTACGGAAATATGTAGTAAACCCCAGTGTCAGGATAACAGTGTATTAGGTATTTCTGCTTTGCATTTTCATACATTTATTTGCACTGATGTACTTGCAAGGCTGAATCAATGTGAAAACTTCAGAGAAGTTTGCCTTCAATTTGTATTTACAGCTTTCTGATTGCTTTCATGAGCATGTAGGGGAAGACCTTACCAACTGCAATTGGGACCGGCAACTCTGTCACTGAGTGGCACTGTGTAATGTCATGTTAAGTATGATGCCATGGGACCATGGCTCTACACCCCCCCCCCTTCTCTGTTGATTTTGCTTGTTGGAAACTGGCAATGGAGGCCACGTAACTGCGGAGTGCTCCAACCATTATAAAATATGTGTGAGTTTCAAGGTGACTGAATTGCAATAAAAAAAAACACTGGGTACACTGCTAAGACCACAACTTCATGGACCAGTTATAACTCTTGTTTCTCACCACTGTCATAACTTAATGGGTACTGAATGAGTGGTTGGTAAGTGAAGGCTAGCTGTAATGGAGAAATATGAGGGAGTTGCAGCTCCATTGTAACAAGAAAAAGGAGCTTGGGCATCTTTTCTGAAATGGGAAAAGGTTCTCTTTTTTTCATTTATGTCATTCTTGGGATAGATGCCAAGGTTTTATTTCCCCCCCTCTGGGCGTAATATAAAAATAGTAACATGGGATGAAACCTGCATTACTTTTTGTGGGAATGTGTTCTGATCTGCTACTCTATAAATGTTTCAGCCTTTCCCTCCATCAGCTTGAGCCAGTTTGCACAAGAAAAGAGCTGGTGGGAGTTGTTCAGAAATTTAGAGAATGCTAGGCTGCCTATCCCTAGGGACATCTTTTTTGCTACAGATCTACTGTTATACTTTGTTTGTGTAATGATTAGATAGGAAGATTTTGATCTTGCTTTATACCATGCTGACTAATGAAAAGAATACAGCCAACAAAATAGCATTTCTCAATTTTCTAATGAGTTGTAAATATTGCCTTGTCAAAGAGTATGTGCCTTTTGCATCATTGTATAATTTGTTTCCTTAGTAGCTGAAAGAGAACAAACCAAGTTAATGACGTCCTCAGATGACCTTAACCCCTAGTGACTTTGTGGACACAAACGTAATATAATGGTCTTGGTAATAGAATGAGGTTGTTCTGCCATTCCCTTCTTTGGGGATATTTTTTTTAACTCTGTTTAGCCCAGTGGTTCTCAACCTGTGGGTCGGGACCCCATTTGGGGTCGATCGACCATTTCATGAGGGTCGCCAAGCAAGGCTGTCCGCCATTTTTTTTGTCCGCCATTTTTTTCCCCTTTTCCGGTGGGTGCCTTACCTCCCTTGGGCTGGGCCAGCTGGTGGTCGGCCTGCTCCGTCTCTGCCGCTTGCCAGCTACGCCTCGGCTGGCGCAGGGGGCGGAACCACACATGCGTGGCGCTCCCGGGCAGGGAAAGTCCTCGACTTACGACCGGTTGGGTAGTCCTCAACTTACAACCAGTTTAGTCCTCGACTTACGACCGGTTTAGTCCTCAACTTACGACTGGTTTAGTCCTCGACTTATGACCGGTTGGGGTCACGGCATTAAAAAGGTTGAGAACCACTGGTTTAGCCTATAGCTTTGGGATCTCCTGGTAGTCTCCCATCCAAGCACTCTGTAGTTAATCCTGCTTAGTGTTTTGAAATCAGCTAGAATTGGCTAGGTGTGGAGGAGAATTGCTGTGTGCAATGGCATGGTAAAAGAACAAAGAGAGGGAGGTGGTCTAGCAACAGGAAAAGATTGCTAGTAAAGTTTTAAGAAAATAAGAAAGCAACTGTTAGTCTGAAAAGGGCAGCCAGATCTGTAGGCAGTTTTGGGCAATGGTATCTAGGATCTTGGGAACAAACAAAGCTGAAAGGTTGAAATAGAATTTGCTGGCGTTGGCTATAAAGAGCTGGAACCAACTCTTAAAGGAGCAAGGTTCATTTTTTATTTTGCAAATCAATCTTTTGTAGTCCAGTTCTCTCAAACTGGTTATTGTGACAAGTTTTCATCCAGCACAAATGAAAGGGACCACCTTAGTGAAAGCTCGCTGCAAACTGTAGAAAAGTGACCCAGAAAACAAATTAAAACAATGTGTCCCGTTCTGGAATTTGTTTTTTAAAAATAGTTTTGAGAATACATAGTAACTCA
>NW_015396450.1:0-2987 GCF_001527695.2 Protobothrops mucrosquamatus
GTACATTGGCTCCCGGGAGGCCTGGGCCAGGGCCAAGGCAGCGGGGGCCGTTCCCTCACTGTTTCCAGGATGGCTTCGCGGGCCACATGAAACCACTTCATGGGCCGCATCCGGCCTCCGGGCCTTGTGTTTGACATGTGTGTACTAGACAAACAGATTCAGATTACCCTCCTGGTTTTCTGAACCAATTCTCAGCCCACTTCAAATTTTACCCCCATCACCACTGCCTTTGGGAGTCTGTAAAATCTTCAACCTAGATGTCTGCTTTTTTTTTCCCCCAAAAAATGTAATGCTAGTGAAAAATTATTAAATATAAGTGGAAACCGCACTTAACTGATCAAAATTAAATGTTTAAGTATGCTGATCTTTTCAATTTAGTTTAATGCGCTCACTTTAATCAACTTAAATTTTAGTACCGTTACATTTTTGTCCTGGCTCCGACTCTTGTATGCAATTCAAAATCCAAAATCCAATCTGTTTTGGCCCCAAAATATTTGCATTGCCATTACAGAACAAGATTTATTATGACTACGAGGAGCGGTGGTGGTGCAGTGGTTAGAATGCAAATTTGCAGGCTGACTCTGCTGACTGCCAGCAGTTCGATCCTGACTGGCTCAAGGTTGATTCAGCCTTCCACCCTTCTGAAGTTTGTTGGGGGGCAATAGGCTGACTCTGTAAACCGCTTAGAGAGGGCTATAAAGCACTGTGAAGCAGTATATAAGTCTGAGTGCTATTGTTATCTCTTACTTGCGCCTAGAATTCATGCACATTTCTTGCTTACAAGGCGGTAACTGTTCCCGGTTGTCAGCATTTTAAAATATGTTATTTCTACTTGGAAGTAGCTTTATTCAGGGGGAAGAGTGAAAGGAATTACCTAGACCAGCATTTTTGAAATTTGCAGATTCTAAGATGTTGAAACTCCAAACTGCTGGCTGGGGAATTATGGGAACTGAAGTCCACACATCTTAAAGTTGCCAAGTCTCAAAAACACTGACCTATAATTACCATCGGTTAATTGCAGAAGACAGCTTTACTTGGAACAGCTTACATCCTGCGGTGATATCTGTAACGCCATCAAACATCCACATCTGCCTATCCCAGTTCCTTGGGAAGGACTCAATAAACTTCCTAACAGTGAGGACAATTAACCATGGAACAGCTTGCCTTCAGAAAATGTAGGTGCTCCATCACTGGTGGTTTTTAAGAAGAGACTGGACAGTCCCTTGTCTGAAATGGTATAGGTTCTCCTGCTTGAGCAGGAGGCTGGACTAGAAGACCTCCAAGGTCCCTTAAGTTCTATTCCAGGGGTGTCAAACTCAATTTCATTGAGGGCCGCATCAGCATTGTGGTTGCCCTTGGGGGGCCGGGTGGGTGTGGCCAGGGTGGGGCGGCCTACTGGGTGGGCGTGGATGGAGTGGGTGTGGCCTACTGGGTGGGCATGGCCAGCTCTACATCATTCGCGTCAAGGGTGCCTGTGGGGGCCTGGGCAGAAGTGGGACAGATCTGAGAGTCTCTGGCAGAAGGGAGTGGGACCGGGGCAAGCGCCAAGGCATGATCCATTTCTTCATTTCTCACAAAGGGTGACACCTCCCCAGCATGCACTCAGGGGGCGGGGCCGACACAGCAGGGGCTGGTTCCTCGCTGTTTCTAGATGGCCTTGTGGAGCTAAGACTGAATGTGTTTCAGCATAGATGGCCACCACAAAATTGTATATTGGTTCCCGGCCGGCCTGGACTAGGGCCAAGGCAGTGGGGGCCCTTCCTTCACTGTTTCCAGGATGGCTTCACGGGCCACATGAAACCACTTCGCAGGCCGCATCCAGCCCCCGCGCCTTGTGTTTGACATGTCTGTTCTATTCTATTCTATTCTATTCTATTCTATTCTATTCTATTCTAGACAAAAATGCCAAATCCAGTCTGAATGTGCAACAAACAATTGTAATATTAAATAATAAGCCACTTTCCATGTACTTTCCAGTAGTAGTTGGGGTTTATCCATATGTGCAAGCAATGCATCTGTTCCTTTTCCGTTCATGTCGGAGGCAACATTTAAAGTGCTTCTGGGTGGAAAGGTGACATCTTCTTGCCTGTGGGGGCTCCTTTCATGTCCTTGTCAAGGAGCTGGAGCAAATGACGGGCGATCACCCCACTACGTAGCAGCACACAAGTCTCAAACACAGGCTTGCTAACCTCCAACCCAGCACCATGTGAATCACCAAACTCATATTTTAGGGGAAACAGGGTTTAGTGAGAGAGGATCAGTAAACCCCTGGATTTCCACACCCACCTTTTTTCACATATTTCCAAGGGACACAGTTAGATGGACCTTCATTTATTTATTTAAAACTCTTGAAACTGACAAGAACTCTGCCAGTTTCCTCTTCCAGCCCAAGTGAACATTAGTAAAACTGTGCCGCTTTGTTCCCAGCCAACCTTCCCAATCCACTGGTACACAAGGAGGAGTCAACAGAAGGAGGCTCATGTGGGGGAAAAAAATCTATCAATGAAGTCGTGTGTTCTTCCAGATCCATGGAAAAGTAAGCAATTGTTCCTGACTTTTTCAGCCTGAGTGAGAGAGATAAAAAGCAGGAGGCACCCTGCATTGGAGTTCACGGTAACTGAACAAAACAGCTGCCCAGCATTGTTGCCAAAGAAGAAGAAAAGATGCATTCAGGACAACAATTTTTGTAAGCCAGTTTCATCTCCAGCCAATTTCAGCATGGGAAACAAGAAGCTTAAGACTACCATGCGGAAGAACCCTTGCTGATTCATAGCAAGGCTGTCACACCTTATGTCTTGTATAATTAACTTGGAGTTCCCAATTTTCTGGAGAGGGGAGGGGGAGGGGAAAGAAGAAGAAGAAGAAGAAGAAGAAGAAGAAGAAGAAGAAGAAGAAGAAGAAGAAGAAGAAGAAGAAGAAGAAGAAGAAGAAGAAGAAGAAGAAGAAGAAGAAGAAGAAGAAGAAGAAGAAGAAGAAGAAGAAGAAGA
>NW_015396450.1:4931-10643 GCF_001527695.2 Protobothrops mucrosquamatus
CCCCTGCACTAAATGAAAGATTGTAAGTTGAGGACTATCTGTATTCTTATTTCAACTCTGTTCTGAAGACAGTTCTCTTTCCTCCGCTCAATGCAGGAGGTACATTTGTTTTAATCTGTGGGGAAAGCACCAATATTACATTCTTTTCACTGTTCCACAACCATGTTTTCTTGTTCATAGCAATCTCCAGGCCACTTTTCAAATTTACTGGTTGATGGCATTGGAAATCAAATAGTCATAGCTAGGAGCTGGCACCTCCTTGGGGGCACCCAATTTAATTAATTGAAGAGCAAGTATCTCTCCTTAACCTAATCGGTGGAGGAAGAACATAAAACCATAGTATTCTTAGCGGCATATGTCTTACTCTTCTGCACCCATTAGGATCTAATGGCTAACTTATAATGCTTGTTCCTAGCAGTCCCTCAAGCTTCTTCTTAAATGGTTTTCCAGAACTATATGGAAGCTTGGAACTAGATAACAAAGTAATGTCCAATGAGTTAAAAATACAGAAAGCAACTTCCTATATAAACAGAAAGCTCAGATTCTATTAACTGTAAAAGATGGGGCTATATACTGTAATTGACATGAAATCTGGTTTAAGAGCTATGCTTAGTCTAGTTTAATGAAAAGAAGGACTAGGGGTGACAGGATAGCAGCGTTTCAATATTTGAAGGGCTGCCACAAAGAAGAAGGAGTCAACCCAGTAGTGGGATTCAGTGGATTCGCACCACTTCGGCAGAACCGGTAGCTAATTTTTTGTTGTCCAGGCCCAGAATGGACTTCCGGAAGCGTCGTCCACACAGAGAACCGGTGGTTCACATATTTGAATCCCACCACTGAGTCAACCTGTTCTCCAAAGCACCAGAAGGCAGAACAAGAAGGAATGGATGGAAACTAATCAAGGAGAGAAGCAGCTTAGAACTAAGGAAACATTTCCTGACAGTGGGAACAATTAATCAGTGGGATGGTTTGCCTTCAGAAGTTGCAGGTGCTCCATCGCTGAAGGTTTTTAAGAAAAGATTGGACAGCTATTTGTCTGGAATGGTATAGGGCAGAGGTCTTCAAACTTGGCCCTTTTATGACTTGTGGACGTCAACTCCCAGAATTCCTCAGCCAGGCACGCTGGCTGAGGAATTCTCGGAGTTGACGTCCACAAGTCATAAAAAGGACCAAGTTTGAAGACCTCTGGTATAGGGTCTTCTGCTTGAATATGGGGTTGGACAAGAAGACCTCCTAGTTCCCTTCCAAATCTGTTATTCTGTTTTAAATATTGTTGACTTACACTTTGTTTTATTGGCAACTTCTTAATCCTTTCCCCCCTCATTACTGTGACATTTTCTAACTTTCTCATATCAAATTTCCATTTATAAAGGGATTTCTTTTAACTAGGCTTATGCATAGATATGTTCTGCCACCAACTTACACAACCATGTTTCACATCCTGAAAAAAAAAAGGAGCTTTCTGTCACCTGAGCTCCATGGAGCAGGTGAACATAAAGAGTTTTTAAAGTCTTGAATAACTACTCCAGAAGACTCTTATTCTTAATGCAAGTCTGAAGTTCAGTTAACGGCACTCAGCAAAGAAACACTGCCTCACTGATCCGGCTAACGCATTCATTTGTACTGTTTCATTAGGCATCCACAGAAGAAGAAAAAAAGGTCATTTAGAGAGGTTTATGCATCGTAGATCAAATTGCATATGTTAAAAGATTCAGCGACAGCGAAGCTTAATTGAGCCACGGGTGATCTTCTGAGAACACATTCCCTTGTCCACAGGAATCACTGCTGACTTTCCAGTGATGGAGAAGCAACATGGCTGACTGCCAAACCCAGAAGTTTGGTGGTTCTTATAAAGTCTTTATTTCGGTGGGGTCCTTGGTGCTCTCTGAGCTTGATGGTTTTTGCTACGGACATGTCATTATACCAGTAGTGATGATGTTACCTAGTTTGGTAATGAAAGGTCATAAAGGAAAAGGAACACGTGTCTTCAAATGGGTCTTCACTCATGGCAATTTCTGTACTTTAGTACAGAGGTCCCCAATCTTTTGGGCACCAGGGACCGGTTCCGTGGAGAAAGGTTTTTCCACGGACCAGACAGTGTATGATTGTGTGTGCTATCTGCATCCCATGGATGGGGCTTTGCTTGTTTGTGTGGACTGGTTGCTGGCATGCTGCGGCCCGGTACCGATCCACAGACTGGGGGTTGGGGACCCTTGCTTTAGTATACAGGTAGTCCTCGACTTACAACAGTTCATTTAGTGACCGTTCAAAGTTACAACAACATTTGTAGAGACTTAGGACCGTTTTTTACACGGACGACCAATTCAGCATCCCCATGGTCACATGATCAAAATTCAGATGCTTGGCTACTGACTCGTATTTATGACAGTTGCAGTGTCTCGGGATCACGTGATCCCCTTTTACAACCTTCTGACAAAAGCAAAATCAATGAGGAAGCTGGATTCACTTAACCGTTTCACTAACTCAGGGGTAGGCATCCTTGGCTCTTTTATGACTCGTGGACTTCAACTCCTAGAATTCCTGAGCCAGTATGACTCAGCTTGGAAACCTCTCCCTTTCCCCTCAGCATGGCTGGCTCAGGAATTCTGGGAGTTGAAGTTCACGAGTCATAAAAGAGCCAAGGTTGCCTACCCCTGGGCTAACTTAACAATTGCAGTCGTTTGCTTAACAGCTGTGTCAAGAGAGGTCGTAAAATGGGCCCAAAACTCACTGAAAAAATGTCTCACTTAGCAACAGAAATGTTGGGCTCAATTGAGGTCATAAGTTGAGGACTACCTGTAAATGGTTATTCTGATGTCATATTTCAAAATGGTTTCTTTTTCGCAAAATAGCAATAGCATTTAGCCTTATATACCACCTCATAGCATTCTACAGCACTCTCTGGGCAGTTTACAAAGGCATTATTTGCCTCTTGTCCCCAATAATCTGGGTCTTGATTTTACCAACCTCAGAAGGATGGAAGGCTGAGTCAAACATGAGCCCTGAAAGGATCAAACACCAAGCAGTGGGCAGAGTTAGCCTGTAATTCTGCACTTTAACCACTGCGCCACCCTGCCAAAAAGCCAATACAGTGTTAGGTTGCATTAACAGAGGGACAGAATCAAGATCACGTGAAATATTAATACCACTTTACAATGCCTTGGTAAGGCCACACTTGGAATACTACATCCAGTTTTGGTCACCACCATGTAAAAAAGATGTTGAGACTCTAGAAAGAGTACAGAGAAGAGCAACAAAGATGATCAAGGGACTGGAGGCTAAAACATATAAGGAACGGCTGCTGGAATTGGGTATGTCTAGTTTAATGAAGAGAAGGACGAGGGGGGACATGATAGCCGTGTTCCAATATCTCAGAGACTGCCCAGAAGAAGAGGGAGTCAAGCTATTCTCCAAAGCACCTGAAGGCAGGACAAGAAGCAACGGGTGAAAACTAACCAAAGAGAGAAGCAACCTAGAACTAAGGAGAAACTTCCTGACAGTGAGAACAATTAACCAGTGGAACAACCTGCCTTCAGAAGTGGTGAATGCTCCAACACTGGAAGTTTTTAAGAAGAGACTGGACAGCCATTTGTCTGAAATGGTATAGGGTTTCCTGCTTGAGCAGGGGGTTGGACTAGATGACCTCCAAGGTCTCTTCCAACATTATTATTATTGTTATTATTAATCACTGTATATTATTTTATGCAATTAAATACATTTTTTCCTGAGAAAAGGGCCTATAGGTTTCACCAAACTCTGACAAAAAAAAAAGTTAACAGAAGACATTGTGAGGAATAATTCTCACAAGGCTTTTTTTAGATTAGGAAAGTCAAGAAGGATTTGAAAAGGTGAATAACAGAAAACAGAGTCATTGCTACGACAAACCCGTGTTTCCTCTCTCTAGGAAACGAAGGCTTAAAGATCACAAAATAAAATTTTGAAGAAATTCCCAAGTTGCCCGAGAACAAGGCAGAATAACTGAAATATTTTATGAGAGGGCAGGAAGAACAGCGGGAAATTGAATGGCAGTTTGACACAACAAATGGCAGTTTGGTTCAAGACTGGATTAACAGCAAACTGTTGGGTGTCCCTTCTCTGCTCATGATATTCTAGAAGAAAAGAATGATCGCCTGATCCTGTTACATCATCCTTAGTTATTCATCAGTTAAAAGACATATTTATTAAATAAAGTTATTCACAAGCCTCAGTAGAAAAACACAGAATGTGTTAACTTTTTAGAGTGAACATATCAGGGTAGATGACAGAATATGATGACATATTTTAGGAGATTGTTGAAAGTAAACCGTCGTAACAGTTTAATATGATACACCATTTCCATTTTTTAAAAAAAGCCTCGTTCCTGGTTCATAATATTTCCAGCATGAAGCATCTTAACTGTTCTTTTGTTCTGCATAAAACAATCTGGAAGCTCATTGGCGTTATTCCGATGCTTTTGACAATGGCTTAACGATACAATTTCAGCCATAATTTGAGATTGCATCTTGAAAGCAAATTGATTAAGCTTTCATGATTGCCAGTTTCAAAACTAGCAATTAACAGTGTTGGCCCACTGTATTTTTTAATATTTTTTTAAGCATCATCTACAACTACAAGTTAAGCTGCTGTTGGGAAAAAAATACAAAAATGTTGTAGGCTTCTTGTTTCTCCATTTTCATGGCAGCATAATTTGAAGGACCCATTTAGGGAGCACATCTTGAAAAGCCTTGGGGTGGGATGGTTTTTTTTTGATAGGGAGGGGTTATACTCTGTCATAAATACATTGCCGTAAAAAGCACCGCTATTATGACATACATCTTACATGAATCCATTGACGGGAATATTAATTTGGCATGATTATAATGAAAGGCCTTTCCAACTTCATTTCAAATTGTGTTAGCAATTATGCAGTGTCTATCAGCTGAAAGATGTGACAAAGATGGCACCGCCTTCCGTATTCAAAACAGAGTCAAAACTAATAAACGCCCCACATTTCCTGCTTATTTTTGATGGATGCTTTATTTGCTCAGTGTCAATCTCTTCACCTTTCTTCCCCCTTTATAATAAGCTGGAAGAAATGTCTTCTCAGGCAACATAAGCAGCTTGGAGCTTCTGGCTTCTACTAGTACATCTTCTAAGTCAGAAAATCCACAGGGCAATGAGATTTTGGCTGCTTCAGTGCTATTGGCTGCTGCACAGCTGTTGGGCTGCTGCTGTGGTCACGTCATCTTCATTTTTAACACTCTGTGACAGTTTCCCAGTCACTCCAGCAATCCCTTGGTCCCTTCCCCACCAGCAGCAGCCACTTGAAGGGAAGGGAAGGGAAGGGAAGGGAAGGGAAGGGAAGGGAAGGGAAGGGAAGGGAAGGGAAGGGAAGGGAAGGAAAGGGAGTTTCCAATGTTCCCCGCTAGATTCCCACAAGGAAACTCAGTGGGGAGGCCAAATTGGAAGTCGTTCCTGCTCTCACTGCTTTTTTGCCCTTGGTCATTCTGTTTCTCTGTTTAGATAAGGAAATATCTCTGAAAAGCTTACCCAAAAGGGCATGGGTTACCATATGTTTGTGTTTGTGTGTGTGTGCATGTGTGTGTTTATTTATTTTACATGGTGTGATACATGTATTAGAGAACACTTTGTATATGTCCATGGGAATAAATTAATTTCATAAATGGGTTACTCTACTTTGGAGGCAATTCATTTAATTAATAAATGAATAAT
>NW_015396450.1:12484-14639 GCF_001527695.2 Protobothrops mucrosquamatus
AGTTAATTGGAAGATGTGAACCATGACCCCAAAATAGAGGCAGGGAAAAATGCTTGGAATGTATGCGTAACGGAAGAGAAGCCAGACCTAAGCATTTCCACCATGCTGTACTGACGTCTCTGTAACCTTAATAAATGCTTTTAGGAGAAAATATGCCTGAAAGTCCTTTTAAGTGTTTCGTTAATCAGACACATGACACTCACAACTTCTCGAGGCAGCCTGTTCCACTGGCTAATTGTTCTCATTGTCAGGAATTTTTTTCTTAGTGCTTCGTTGGATTTCTCCTTGATTACTATCAACTGCTTCTTCTCCTGCCTTCAGGTGTTTTGGAGAATAGTTTGACCTTCTCTTTTCTGTAACAACCCCTCAAACATTTGAACACTGCTATCATGTCATCCCTAGTCCTTCTCTTCATTAGACTAGACATACCCAATTCCCGCAACCATTCATATGTTTTAGCTTCCGGCTCCCTAATCATCTTTGTTGCTCTTCTCTGCACTCATTCCAGATTTTCAACATCTGTTTTATATCGTGGTGACCAAAACTGGACGCAGTATTCCAAGTGTGGCCTTACCAAGGCATTGTAAAGTGGTACTAACACTTCACGTGATCTTGATTCTATCCCTCTGTTAATGCAGTTAGGATTGCATTGGCTTTTGCAACTGAGCATATTGTTGGCTCATATTTAAGTGGTTGTTTACTAGGACTCCTATATTCCTCGTGTAGTTACTACTATTATTTAAGTGTCCCAATTGATGATAGCAATCCTAGCTGAACCACAAGCTAGGTCAGATCTGGCCAGGGAGTCCAAAGTGGTCACCATTTTAATGTCTGTCACATATACTGAAGGCACTAAAAGGGGAAAGCTTTGATTTCCCAACATGATCTATTATTACAATGCCAGTGACTAACTCTGTGACACTCCTGGTTAATATTTTGATGAGAATCCATCAGAAAATTCCAGATCTAAAGACTAGACTGGGAAACCAATACCACAAACTAGAAGAAGTCAGTGGCAAGTCACTTCTACATTGCTGTCAAGAAAATTATAGGTCCATTTCCATGAAAGTGTCAGGAATTAAATATGACAGGAATTGTATTATTTAAGCAACTGAGTAGGAAATCACTTAAAATTATGACAGCCCACCAAAAGACTATGTCATAAATAAATAAGAAGCAATCTAAATAAAGATTGGGGGGAAACAGATGTTGAAGACTAGCCGGTGGAAGAAATTATTAAAGAAGAACTATAATTCTAGTTGCTAGTCACGTTTGTCAAGATACGTGCGCAAACAGACACACACACACACACCAGAATACTTCACCCATCTGCCAGCCATTTAAAGTTGTTTATTGCTCCTGCTGTGGCATAGTTTTTTATATTATTATTCTCAACAATCAGTTGCCAATTCATGAGCATAAATTGAAAAGGCAAAAGTACACTGAAGAGAAATAAATTAAATGATGTTTGCCCCTTATCAGCTGTAGGAATGTCGTGTGACTTTTTTTGGTTTTATCTCATGTGAGAGTAAATCTGTGCATTTTGGCTCAGTTAAGTTTCTTTCTTTTTTTTAATATCGCATTTATTTCAGCCCATTTCCCCAACATGTTAGTCAATAACTTCTAAAAGCCAGCCTGAAAATTCATAATTATTTCTCCACAGGGGGAAAAAAAAAGTATAAGAGAGGCAGCATATCTGTCCCTGGAAACTCATGGGGCAGCCTATAATTTATTTTCCTTAGCTACACCAAATGATTTAGAAGAGTCCACTGCAAATTGTCCCAAAAATGCTTTTCAAAAGGCAACTGGCCTTTCTTGTTTGTTTGTTTTTTTCCTTGAAAATGTTTCACTTCTCATCTAAAAAGCTTCTTCGGTTCTGACTGAATGGTGGGAATCAAGGGGAAAAAAATCAAGAGAATCCAGTTGTCTTTTGAAAAGCACCTTTGGGACAGCCATGACTGTTTCTTGCGTTGGTAGGCATTGAACGAGGCAGGAGTAACAAACAGGTACTTCTTTATTCAGGTTTAAACAGAACTGAAAACAAAATGGCTCCGCCCCTTTTTATACATTCACCCTGGGGCATTGTCAGCCAATGAATGCAACGTATTTTCCCGCTCAAATGCATCCTAGTCAGCCTTTGCAGACAGCAAGTCTG
>NW_015396451.1:0-4018 GCF_001527695.2 Protobothrops mucrosquamatus
TGCCTTAAAATTGTCAAGGTTGAGAAACACTGACCTAGGTTAATACTCAACTAGCCCCACTCTTCTGAGAGTCTCATGTGCTGGCAGTTAGTGTAAAAAGGATTAGTGTTGTAAAATGGTGTTTTGTAGCGTGAGGAATGCCTGACTTTGTGGTCAAACCATGGGATCAGTAATTTCTTGAATGTGACTGCGGTTGTTTTAGAAGAGACTGTGAACGTACTTCCTCTATTTAGCTTGTTTTAAATATATATTGGTAAAAAAGGAATAAAGAAAATCTGCATTCTCAATACTTCCTTTCTGGAGTGAGCAGATTATAGTTTTCAGATAATAAAAAATAATGAAGAGAGGGGAAAAAGCAAATATTTCATCTCCGCTACACATACATATAGATAATTAAAAGTATAAGGCATTGGGCTAGGGACTAGGAGCCAGCTGGGTGACTTCTGGCCAATCACCAGGAGACTCTTGAATTTTAGTCCCGCCTTAGGCATGAAAGCCAACTGGGTGACTTCTGACCAATCACCAGGAGGCTCTTGAATTTTAGTCCCGCCTTAGGCATGAAAGCCAACTGGGTGACCTCTGGCCAATCAACAGGAGTCTACGAGCTTCAGTCCCACTTTAAGCATGAAAAACATTTAGGTCAGAGGCCCCCAATCCTTCGGGCACCAGGGACCAGTTCCGTGGAGAAAGGGGGGGTGTTTTCGTGTCTTGTGGATCGGGCTTCATTTGTTTGTGCAGCTCAGTTTCTGACATGCTGCGGGCCGGTACCAGTCCATGGACCGGGGGTTGGGGACCCCTGATCTAGGTGACTTTGAGTTAAACACCAGGAGACTGAGTTCTAGTCCCACCTTAGGCATGAAAGCCATCTGGGTGTCCTTGGGCCAGTCACACACTCTCAGCCCAATTCTCCTCAAAGAGTTGTTATGGGGGGGAAATAGGAGGAGGTAGTATTAAAGTATGTTTGCTGCCTTGGGTTACTTATATACTAATAAAGGCGGGATAAAAATCTAATATTATGCACAGGCATGAAGACACACACGTAAGTATATTGACGTTGATCCAAATAATAAAGAAACGTACATAGGTAACAAGTTGTGGATATTTTTTGCTCTAGATAAAACAGACACAAGATGAAGAAAAGAAGCAGCTCACTGCACTGAGGGACTTGATCAAATCCTCATTACAACTTGACCAAAAAGAGGTAAGAATCACAAGCAAAACTAGTATCAGAAAAGGGTTGGATGCCATTGACTCCATTTTACACTTAGTAAAGTCTGCATTTAAAATTACGTTAAAAAAAAACCCCATCCTAATTGGGTTATTTGCATTATATTAATTATATACAGTATGGAATATGTAATTTCTTATAATTTATAGCTTACGGCCAGAGAATATGGGAAAACAAAATGAAGAAATAAAACACCTGAGCAGATCCTGGGAAAGATTTGTAATATTATAAACTCTCCTAATTTATTACAAGTTACTATCTGCCATTCTTCAAGGATATCACAAGTAGGACTCAGACATGCTGCCAGTCACACAAAGACCAAAGTGCTTCTAGCTTATGGTATATGTGAGCCCTATAAGGTAAACCAAAGTAAGAAGCCTACTATTTAATCTTTCCAATTTTAAGTCATTTGCATTATCTTTTAAAGTTTTTATTATTCTGCCAACTAGAATCCCTGTAGCAATGAGATGGGTGGAATATAAATTTAGTAACTAAATAAACCCATGCCATGTGAGTCTAAAACTACTTTTATTGGAACAGTTCTAGTGATAGAATCTTGCAAGTCTGAATGGGCTTCCCTCCTCCCTCACTTTCTCTTCATGAGAGTTGGAGGGGGGCCTTTCTGAGACATTTTATCAAATTATTTTCTTGGAACGGGCTCAAACTGTACTTGTCTGATCCTTGAGGTCTCTTCTTGTAGTCCTTTAAGGCCATTTCCTAAGACATTTTTTAGTATAATTCTTGTGATGGCAAATACCAGAGAGTTGTTGGTAGCCATTTAGATCTTCAGGTTCAACTCTCTTGTCATTTCCTGAACCCATTCCTGGAATTGACGGCCTGTCCCCCAAGTTCATGACAGAAAACACCTTGCTTTCTGTCCCAAAAGTGGACAATCATTTTCTGTTAAGACTAAGCATATCTATATCCAGCTCCTTCAACTTTCATAGCAGTGAGTTCCTTGATCCTCTTTGAGTTGGGCTCCATTTTATGACCTTTCTGCTGTGATGGTTAAGCAAACCAATGCCATTATTAAGTGAATCGTGTTAAGCGAATCTGGCTTTCCCCGCTGACTTGATTATTGGAAGATGGCTGGGAAGGTTGCAGAGATTCCTTAATTTTCTCAGGATTTTTCTGTTGACTTCTTTATCCTCTGTCTTCTGCTTCAGTCAGGAGCGCGCCCCCTTCTTAGTTGGACAGCCATTTGTTCGAAATGGTATAGGGTTTCCTGCCTGAGCAGGGGGTTGGACTAGATGACCTCCAAGGTCCCTTCCAACTTTATTATTAGTATTATTCTAAATCAATTGCTACCATTTCTTTTACATGCTGGCATTTATGGCGATGTTACTAGATTTGGTTGAAATTGGGCATATTCATAGATCAGCTCGGATAAATGAAAAATGCTGTGTGGCAAAATATTAGGTCAGCCTGTGTCCTTTTAAAACCATCCATCCCATTTTTTCCCATTAGGTTCTCAGGTATTCTGCCAAAATATTTGTCTATTTGTGAAGTGGTTAGCATTCTCTCTGTCTCTCTGTCTCTCTGTCTCTCTGTCTCTGTCTCTCTCTCTCTCTCTCTCTCTCTCTCTCTCCCTCCCTCCCTCCCTCCCTCCCTCCCTGGGTTTCTTTCTGAGTGTTTGATAATCATTTGCTTATCCAGCTATTTGCTATAGATCAGGGGTAGGCAACCTTGGCTCTTTTATGACCCGTGGACTTCAACTCCCAGAATTCCTGAGCCAGCATGGCTCAGCATGGAAACCTCTCCCTTTCCCCTCAGCATGGCTGGCTCAGGAATTCTGGGAGTTGAAGTCCACGAGTCATAAAAGAGCCAAGGTTGCCTACCCCTGCTTTAGATCCATCCTTCCACCTACCAGCTAGCCTGCCAGCCAGCCAGCTCCCTCCATCAGGGGTGTAACTCTAGGCACCTTACATATTATGGTTAAATCAGAAAACAGGTAACAGAAACAACAAAAGACAAAAATGCATATCATGCACTAGAGAAGGACAATCAACTCACAACATATTCCGAGCAATCAGAATAAGCTATCAGGGAGCAGATTATCCTATTTTAGAACCATATTTTTTATAGCTTTATGAAAGAACCACCAATGTATGGGTCGTATATACCTTGCAATGTAATCCAGATAGGAAGCACGCCCTGATGAACTAATTCCACTTTATTGTAAACAGAACCTTGCAAGTCTGAAAGTTACCTTTCCTCCCTCTTGCCTTTACTGCTAAAGAAAATGGGAAGGGCCCCTTCTGAGTTGTTTGTACACCCACATTCCTCCTGTGGGCTAAGCTACCTCTTATCTTATCCAACCATTCCCCTAACTGTGGCTCCTCCCCTTGTCTGCCAAGGTCATTTGCATCTACCATTTCATCACTTTGGGAGGATATTGTTTTATAGGGTACACACAGCTTAAGAGAAGACCTGTCTCCTAAGCTCACAGAAGAAATGGGGGTGTGGAAAGCACCTCAAGAGATTATGTTATTATAGCCTCATAATAAAGGTATGTCATCACTTAGGATGTTGATTTCTTGTCTGGAAGGACTGGCATCGATCTTGCAAGTCTCCAAACACATCTCTGCTCCATTTAGATTTTAGATTTAGATTTTATTAAATTTATACCCCGCCCTTCTCCCGGAGGACTCAGGGCGGCTTACAGCCAGTTTAAAACAATGATACAATACAAAATTTAAAAAGATTAAAAATAACTATTTAAATTTGGCCGCTTCTACTAAAAATTTAATTTAAAACCCCTTTAAAATACCCCTAGGCCAGTCCTGCCTG
>NW_015396451.1:6597-8267 GCF_001527695.2 Protobothrops mucrosquamatus
CGTGCCCAGCCAGGTCTCGGTGATACCTGCCAGGTCCGCACCCCCCTCTTGTATAAGATCTTGAATGAGGGGGGCTTTGTTCACCACTGACCTGGCATTGCATAGCATCAGCCGGTGATCCCGGGCCTGGGGATCTAAGTTCCCTGGAGACCGAGTAGAGCCCTGAGGACCGGAGCGCCCACACGCTTGTAAGCAGCGTTCACTTTCCAGGAAACTAGAGAGGGTCCCTTCAGAGCTGCTGTCCACATCTCCATTCCTTCTGTGGGCTAAGATGTCTCTTACCGCACCATTGTTGCTCTTCCTCCTCCCCCCCCAAGGCTGATCCCACAGACCATTAATCAATCAGTGGAATGGCTTGCCTTCAGAAATTGTAATGCTTCATCACTGGAGGTTTTAAGAAGAGATTGGACAACCACTTGTCTGAAATAGTATAAAGTCTCCTGTTTCAGCAGGGTGTTGGACTAGAAGACCTCCAAGGTCCCTTCCAACTCTTATTCTATTCTATTCTGTTCCGTTCCATTCATCATCATCATCATCATCATAAAGTTGGAAGGGACCTTGGAGGTCATCGAGTCCAACCCCCTGCTCAGGCAGGAAACCCTACACCATTTTGGACAAATGGCTGTCCAGTTTTTTCTTTAAAACTTCCAGTGTTGGAGCATTCACCGCTTCTGGAGGCAGGTTGTTCCACTGGTTAATTGTTCTAACTGTCAGGAAGTTTCTCCTTAGTTCCAGGTTGCTTCTCTCCTTGATTAGTTTCCATCCAATTGCTTCTTGTCCTGCCTTCAGGCGCTTTGGAAAATAGCTTGACTCCCTCTTCTTTGTGGCAGCCCCTGAGATATTGGAACACTGCTATCATGTTCCCCCTCGTCCTTCTCTTCATTAAACTAGACGTACCCAATTCCAGCAACCGTTCCTTATATGTTTTAGCCTCCAGACCTCTAATCATCTTTGTTGCTCTTCTCTGTACTTTTTCTAGAGTCTCAACATCTTTTTTACATCGTGGTGACCAAAACTGGATGCAGTATTCCAAGTGTGGCCTTACTAAGGCCTTGTAAAGTGGTATTAATACTTCACGTGATCTTGATTCTATCCCTCTGTTAATGCAGCCCAGCACTGTGTTGGCTTTTTTGGCAGCTGCATAATAATAAAAATTGGAAGGGACCTTGGAGGTCATCGAGTCCAACCCCCTGCTCAGGCAGGAAACCCTACACCATTTCGGACAAATGGCTATCCAGTCTCTTCTTTAAAACTTCCAGTGTTGGAGCATTCACCGCTTCTGGAGGCAGGTTGTTCCACTGGTTAATTGTTCTAACTGTCAGGAAGTTTCTCCTTAGTTCTAGATTGCTTCTCTCCTTGGTTAGTTTCCATCAGTTGCTTCTTGTCCTGCCCTCAGGCGCTTTGGAGAATAACTTGACTCCCTCTTCTTTGTGGCAGCCCCTGAGATATTGGAACACTGCTATCATGTTCTCCCTCGTCCTTCTCTTCATTAAACTAGACGTACCCAATTCCAGCAACCGTTCCTCATATGTTGATGACAGCATTTATGGAGGGGACTTAGAATTCAGAAACCCTTTCAGATAAGATAAATCAGACAGAAAGAGAAGGAAGTTGGTCTTATAAGTAACCAGATCCTAAGTCTCAAAGAGCTTTATAATTGACAACCAATG
>NW_015396452.1:0-3824 GCF_001527695.2 Protobothrops mucrosquamatus
CAATGGGGATTGTTGGCTTACTTTTCCCCCATTGAAATCTAAAGTTTAAATTGAAGTTTAGGGAGGGTGGGTGGGAAATTCTTCGCATCCTTGAGAAATGTAACTTGTCAAGGATAAGTCCATATTGTTGTTCAGTGTAACTTGGTTCAGTGGAAATCCTCGATCAGGATGGATCCTATCCTCGAAAAGGAGATTGCGAGGCTGTTCTAGTCAGACTGGCCTGTACCGAGTCGCCTCAGTGAAATTCTTAGCTGCGTGGAAAGCCGTTTTAGGATTCCAGTCTGGGTTAGTTAATCTGCTTTGGTGTATGTCTCACCGATGTGAAGGATCTGCAAACCTCTTGAACACCCAGCCTAGTGGTTAAAAACCTGGGGAAGGCGTGCTTTCCTCTCCGGAAGTATACATTTCCTGATCTTTTTAACCCACCCGCAAAATCTCTGCTGCCCTTCGTTAATTTAAAGTGCCAGAGCATTTTCCGAACAAAGCCCTACAGCTGATAGGCCTTGTAAAGTATAGGTGCGGGTCATTTTAGGCACCTGCTCTGGAGTCGATCCCATGACAAGTGACCCTAACAGTGGAATTAACTGTCTAGAAACCATTAAAAAAAGCCAGACTATAGTGCATTTTTTTTTAATAAAAAAACAACAACAGTTCAACACTCCTCCATTCTCCTAAAACCGAGCCAAACCTCAGAGCTGGGGGCTGCAGGAACGTTTGGGGGTAGTCAGAAATTGATGAGCTTATAAAATCTCCTGCCCATGGAACAAACCAGGTAGCCCTTGGAATCATTGATCTCGGTTTATAGTGTGCTTATCCTACATTCTCCCCCAAAGGTGGCCTGCAAGCCTCTTGGTCCCATTTATCTTCCAGAGCAGTAACCCTGCAAAGTAGGACGGAGGCCTCTTGTTATTGGTCCAAAAGTCAGTTCTGTTTAGGGCTCGCAGGTGGGGGACTTAGCTCCCCTTTTCCCAGACCACCTAGATCAGTGTTTCTCAACCTTGGCAACTTTACGATGTGTGGACTTCAACTCCCAGAATTCTCCAGCTAGCGTTGCTAGCTGGAGAATTTTGGGAGTTGAAGTCCACACATCGTAAAGTTGCCAAGGTTGAAAAACACTGACCTAGATAGAATATTCTTCTCCCCTAGCCAGGCCAATGTCCAGTGGATTTTCATTTCAAGATGGGGAGGGGGGGGAAAATAAATTTTATAAATAAATATTATGTGAAAAACTACAGCACTTGACCGCTATGGCCCCTGCAAACCTATTGTCCAATCCACTGGAATTAAAACGGGGCTTTCTAAACGCCCTGAAAACGAAACAAATAACACCCCCTTGTATAAATGTGCAGCCACCCACCGGATTGCTTAAAAGTCTCCTACTCTGGGTTGTTTTTTTAAAAAACCAGGGCCATATTTTTTTTTTGCACCTACATGATTTCGAGTGGGATTTCCAGTTTCCCTATTGCCAAATCAGCATCGTAGAGAAAAAAATCTATCTCTGTGTAATCCAAAGTCACCTTCTCGTACCCCTCCAGGTGTCTCTCCTTAGATCTCATCCTAATGAAAGTAGTAGGATTTATTCCAGACTGAGCAGCATGCCCATTTGCTGGAGCTTGCCTCCTTCCTTCCGTCTTACCAGGCACTTTTTATCAATGTGCAATTCCTGGGAGATCCTTGGTGCTCTCTGAGCTTGGCTTGTTTTCTTGCAGACGTTTCATTACCCAAACTAGGTAACATCATCAGTGCTAGTCTAAAACTGATGGTGTTGCCAAGTTAGGGTGATGAAACGTCTGCAAGAAAACAAGCAAGCTCAGAGAGGATCCCTGAGCTACAAATATTCTCCTTTATTAATATATATATTCTGAATAAATGATATTTTGCTCTTCGGCTTCAATTTCCAGACTGGATCTAAATAGCGAGCCGAGAGACCTCAGCGCTGTTTCCAAAATATCTTACTCTGTAGCCAGAAAAAGTGGAGAGTTGTCCCTTTGAATCAGGGGCTTTCGGATTGTGCTCCAAATTTTACAGTCCCACTAAAAGAAAGGAATCGGCTGCCATAACGTCCCCCTTTCCTCGGACAAAGAGGAAATCAATTAAGCTCTGGACTTCCGACATTATCGATTCGTGGCAAATAATAGAATAAAAAAATCTTAATTTCCCTCCGTTGCCGGCTGACATTGTACAGAGTCCCCCCACTGCACGCTGCATGGGAAAAGAACTGATTTTCGTTGTTGGTGCTTTTTGCTAAGTGGAGCTGGACCGGCTCTCTGCTGGCAAAAGCAAGGCAGGTGCTGTAATTATTTCTCTCCTTTTTTGCAGGGGTATTTATAGAAGGTTAAGCCCCTCCCACCTTCCCCATCTCCTCTTTTATTTGCTGAACCCGAAAGCAGAAAGAGAAAATAATTGTTGTGGTTTTGGTTTTGGAGAAATCCCTTTTCTTGTCTTTGGGCCTCTGAAACGCCCTTGCAAATCCAGCTCTCCCTTTCTTTTTGTCTTCTGATTGGCTCCTTCCCCCGATACAAAATAATTCCCATCTCAAGTCCAGCCACAAATCCATCTAAAACATAGCACATATTTGCAGAGGACTATTTGTGTAAGGTTCAATTTGGGTATTTTCCTATTGCTGTGAAAAATGGATAGAAAAATGCCCCTTTAATTAAATGAAACATGGGCATGCTGGTACACACCCACGTTTAACTCAATGATAGCAACTTCCAGTGGAAATATACATGTATGAATGACTATTATGTTTGTGCTCATATATGTGGATCACCAGTTGAAGCATTTGTCCCACTTCAATCCCATTCAAATACATGCATATTTGCATCTGCATCCACACAAACGCTTTATACAGTACTAGCTTCCGGTGCATGGGACAATAACATTTATTGCTCCTTTGGTGCCCATTCCCTCAAACACGGAAGTTCTGTGAGGGGTCTTTTGTGCTGCCTGAGCTTGGTTGCTTTCTTGCAGACGTTTCATTACCCAGACTAGGTAACACCATCAGTTGCACATCAAGAGAGCAACAAGGACCCCTCATTTCAATCCCGAGCTACAAATATTTTCCTTTATTGGAGACTTATTCATTGTGGACCGTGGGGGCAATGTGCAGATCCAGCAATGCTTCCATCTTACTCCGCAGCAGTTTTCCATCCACGGAAAACAAAGGCTCCCGTTCCTTATTCGTATTTCAACTGGTTGACTAACCAACATTAGGTGTTTGATAACATGCACACATAACATACAAAGAAAAATGCGAACAAAATATGATGGAACGCTTTAACCATCGTGCCCAAAGTTGTTCCAAAAAGTTGAGCATGTCACAGGATTTCACCTTTCACTGAGATGGAAGCAACAGCCCCCTCCCTCCCCAAATCCAGTGGGCAAAGAGGCGAAGCTGGTTCAAATGTTTGGGAAGTGCCAGATAAAATGGACAGAACGCTGGCAAAATGGAGCATCCCTCTTTACGACATGGCGGAGAGGCTCCAGAACAAGCAATAAAAAAAAAGAATGCATAATAACGCCAACATCAATAGTTACAGAGCTTGTAAGCCCCATCCCAAAAACACCAGAAAAAAAGTCTCATTTATTTTCAGTGGACACTAATGCAACAACTTCTTAATGTGTGGATGTGAGTGAATTAATGAGAAAGAGAGAGAGAAGGATTAAATTAGCAAGGACCAAGGACCTGGGAGAGAAGGTACATACATTATGAAAAAAAAACAAAACCCAGACAACTTTTGAATGGCAAATTGAAATGTATGGCTTGTTTGGTCAAGCTTATGTCCATGAGAGGGCAACAGAACACCGGAGACAAATGTATG
>NW_015396452.1:6620-8266 GCF_001527695.2 Protobothrops mucrosquamatus
GAGGGTACATATTTTTTAATTTCCATGTGAAAAGAAATGTCCGTGCCAGGCTGGTTTCAAACCATTGACTAGACGGGTGGGGAGAGTGGAAGGGAAGAAACGGAGTCGTGCCAGCTTTCCTGAGTAATTCTTAAATAGAAGAAACATCAAAACGTCGAGGGCTGCCATTGTCCAGCACCATCTGCTCCGGGGAGAGGGTATACTGGGGAGTTAGTTTAAAAATCTACGCCTGCCAAATAAAACTGCGGTCGGCAGGAGCCGAAGTGGCTCTTTCATAAACTCCACGGATTTCAAGGGGAATTTCAAAGCGCCGATGCCTCGCCGGGAAGGAAGGGACCGCTCAGCTTTCCTAGGAAAAAGGTTTTTGGAAGAGGCTGGGCGGAGGAGAGCAGCGTCCTGAAATATCTCTGGAGCGAACAGTTAAAAACCAAAGCACCAAAACCCACCGAAGGAAGCCACAGGCTCAGGACTTTCACCCGGGGGTGGGAGGGAGAAAAAAGAGAGAGAGGAAAGGGCTTCTTCTCCCAACTTCGTTTTTGCCCCGCATCAGCCACCTCTGCAAAAGTTTTCGAGCCTGTTAAGCAAACTGGCCGGTGCAGCTTTCCTTTCGGCTGAGTAAATCCGGGAATCCGGACCGTCCTATCCGAAGCTGAAAAACCAGAGGTTGGGAAATCTCCGAAGGACCGGCTGAGCGAACTTTTCAGGGTAAGAGCGAGAGAAAGCAGGCCGTTTTTAGGTCCCCGCAGAACTCGACCTTTTGAGGACTCTTAAAAAAGCTATACAGGGCCAAGGCTGGGAAAGTGAACGGGACCCGCGTCTAAGCGAGGGCAACTTTGAAAAGGGTAGACCTGAGAGATAAAGTCACTCGGTAGAAACGAAACTGGGTGGCACACACGGACCGTATGAAAAGAGGGAAGATTTTTTTAAAAAGGGGATCGCTTCTCACTCTCTCTCTCTTTTTTCTAACGCCGCTAAAATATTATTAGGAGGTAATCCCGCCAACCTCACCATATTTATGTACTTATATATGTATTTGTTTTAGATTACTTATGGCAAATTTTGTGAGCCGGCTTGTAAAATCCAAGCGACCAGTCTGACTTTCTGGTACTTTCCCTTCTCCTCTCCCGGTTTTTTGTAGTTTTAGAATCCAACGTATTAAAGGGAAAGTTTCTCCTCCTTTTTTTAAAAACTACAACTTTGAGGCACGCTGTCCTGGGCGTAAAAGGATCCCCTTTGGTTCGGGGAAGTTTTCTCCCGAGAGGAAAAAAAAAAAACAGCAGAGGGGTTGCGCTCGACTGGCCGAAAGGCTACCTTGGATTGCCTTCCTTTCTTTAGCAGAATGGATCGGACGTGAGGTTCTAAGAACATGATGATGGTGATGATGGTGATGGTGGTGATGATGATGGTGATGATGATGATGATGATGAGAAGAAGAAGAAGAAGAAGAAGAAGAAGAAGAAGAAGAAGAAGAAGAAGAAGAAGAAGAAGAAGAAGAAGAAGGAAGAAGGAAGAAGGAAGAAGGAAGAAAGAAGAAAGAAGAGGAGGAGGAGGAGGAGGAGGAGGAGGGGGAGGGGGAGGGGGAGGAGGAGGAGAAGGAGAAGGAGAAGGAGAAGGAGAAGGAGAAGAAGAAGAGGAAGAAGAAGAAG
>NW_015396453.1:0-2180 GCF_001527695.2 Protobothrops mucrosquamatus
ACTCTCTCCAAGCGCTGTGGGGTTTTCTGTGGGGGCTCTTTCATACTCCCTCCCTGGGAGGGGAAGGCAAGAAAGGGCGATCCCCCCCACTTTGGAACGATGTCCCTCCGGGAGAGCAGTCTCGGGGGGGGGGGCGGAGAGCCGGTAGGGTCCCCTGCATGGGGGGGCGGGTGTGTCACTAGAGGCCAGGCAGCTGTCTTGGGGGGGAGCTTCAATTGGGATCCCTACCCAGAGTGGAGGGAGGGGGCACTGGGACCCCGCAGCTGCCAGAGAGAATCCTTAGTTCAGTCACTTTATCAAAGAATGAGGTGAGATTGGCCTGGCAGGATCTGTTTTCGACACACCCGTGCTGGCTACTGGTTATGACTTTGTTTGCTTCTAGTTGTTCACAGATCTGTTTTTTGATTATCTTTTCTAGGATCTTCCCAGGTATTGAGGTTAAACTGATTGGTCTGTAGTTTCCTGGGTCTGTTTCCCCCCCCCTTTCTTGAACTGGAAGTTTTTAAGAAGAAACTGGACAGCCATTTGTCCGAAATGGTATGGGGCTTCCTGCCTAAGAAGAGGGTTGGACTAGATGACCTCAAAGGACCCTTCCAACTTTACTACTACTACTACTACTACTACTACTACTACTACTACTACTACTACTACTACTACTATTTATTTCTTTATTTCTTTATTTATTATTTATTATTTATTATTTATTATTTATTATTTATTATTTATTATTTATTATTTATTATTTATTATTTATTATTTATTATTTATTATTTATTATTTATTATTTATTATTTATTATTTATTATTTATTATTTATTATTATTAAGATGGGAAGCACATCAGCCATTTTCCAATCCTCCGGTACTTCCCCGGTAGTTCAGGATTTGTGGAGGATGTGGTTCTGATATAACATCTGGTATCCGTTGCCTGAGGGGTTTGGGAGTGTGTGTGTGGGGGTGTGTGTGCGTGTGTCCGCAGTTCCCCCCCAAATGGTCCAGACCTGTGGGGGGGGGGTTCCTGCCCCCAAACTGAGCCGGGCGAGCCCAGGAGGAGCCCTCAAGCTCTGGCTCCACTTTGCTCTAGGCTCCCTCTGGGAACTGAAAGGGCATCTAGTCCACCCCCTCAGACACACAGAGAAAAGGAGGCTCTGGTTGAGAATCACGAGGGGGGGGCGCAAAAGGAAGTCCGCCCTCCCCTCCGGAGCTGGCATGAAACGCCCCCCCCTAAAATGCAGCCCCCCCACCCCGACTGAAGGGCTTGTTCCCCCCTCCCTCACTTTCTCCGCTTCTCTCTCTGCGCCGAACTATCTCCTCCATCGGGCGAAGTCGAGGGAGGCTCTGCCCGGAGACCGATGACGCTGCAGACGGGAGAGATCCCATTGGTCCCTCCGCTTTCCTGGGCCCTCCCAGGTCCGAAGTTCGAGGAAAAACCCCCCTCCCCCCAATCCAGACCCCCCGATTCCGCCTCTGGGGCTGGGAGCCTCCGCGTCTCTCTCTCTCGTCTCTCTGGGGGCGCTTGTAGGGCGGCCTCCATGGGCTCCGCTGGGCTCCCCCTGGTGCTGCTGCTGCTGCTGGCGGGGGCGCTGGCCCGGATCCCCGGAAGCGAAGGGGGGAAGGAGACCCCCGGTAAGGAGGGGGCTCGTCGAGGGAGGAGAGGGGCTGGGAGGGGCCGTCAGAGACCCTGGGGGTGGTTGGAAGAAAGGGGCTGGGACCCCAGAAGTGGGGAAAGGGGTCGAGGGCAAGAGAGGCGGGAGGCTGCGGGAGCCTCGATCTCCGCGTGGTCTCCGCCCCTGCCTCGCCTCATTTCCCCCCCCCGCAGGACGGAGAGGGAGCCCCCTCCCCTCTTCCCTGGTTGTGGCCGAGGTGGGGCGGGGGTCGCGGGAAGGCAGCCCAGGTGGGATAAGAGGCAGCCGGGCTCCTCTCTCGCCCCTCCCCCCGTGGCTGGGTGGGAGGGGGACCTTGCGGACCCCGAATTAGCGCCTGAGCCCCGAAGTTTCTTGCACTGAAAGAGGAAGGAGACGGAAAGCGAAAATGAAAGAGGGAAACTGAGGCATTTTCAGAGTTGAATCCAGAGAAGCCACCAAAAGTATAAGAAAAAAGACGCTTTTTGGCAAAAGTGTTTTTGAAACGTCATTTTTTCTTCTGAATCTCCATTTTTTTAGGGGGAGGGAAGAGTTGAGC
>NW_015396453.1:5022-8265 GCF_001527695.2 Protobothrops mucrosquamatus
CCAGACCCCCACCAAGGGGGAATCCCGCTGGGACCGACGGTTCCCCATCCCTCCTCCAGGGGGCACCTTCCGGCAGTCCCTCACAGCAGGTCTCCTGTCGCTCCGCCTTCCCGTCGCTCCGCCCCTCCTCTAGTAGCCGCTGGGAACGATGGGCCCTGGAGTCCCTCCTGAGGGCTTTCCTCTTTCTGCTCCACCCCCCACCCCCCGCAGCCCATTTCCTCCTCCAGGAGAAGACCGAGTGCCATTTCTTCAACGGGACGCAGCGGGTGCGGTTCCTGGACCGAGACATCTACGACCGGCAGGAGATCAGGTACTTCGACAGCGATCTCTGGAAATACGTGGCCGTCACTCCGTTGGGGCAGCCCGCTGTGGACAAGTGGAACAGCGATAAGGCCATCCTGCAGTTCCAGAAGGCCTGCGTGGATTCCTTCTGCCGATACAACTATGGGACTGCCCAGAGGGCTTCTGTGGTTGGCCGGAGAGGTGAGTGGGGGAGGGGGAGTTCTACGGGGGGGGAATGCAGGGACCCCCCTTTTCATTTCATTTATTAGGACTCTCCCGGATAAAGATTTGCCCCTTATGCATTCTCTGCTCTCCGATCTATGAAATTTATTCATTGGTATTTCTTGCTATTTATTGATACTCCTAATCCCTTCACCTCCCTCCAAGCGGGGATCTGGATGGCATAGGATATAACATCACCCCTAGATAAAAATGTATAAAAAGGAAGGTGAAAAAATAAATTACCATTAAAAAGTTTGAAATTCTACAACTATGACAATTAAACATGCAAAAGGGAAGAAATAGATTCCTCTCCTTCCCATCAGTCCCACCATCTTCCTTCTCTTCCCACGGTCCAAAGTTTCCCCTGCCCAGAAAAACTTCTTTCCAGAATATTATACCAAATATTATATTTTTCGGGTGTGGGGGAGGAATCCAGCCAGGTCTCTCTCTTTCCCAGTATATAGATATATTTCAATATAATCTATACACTATTTTAATATAATATTTTATATTAATAAATCAATAATACATATATTGATTTACTTATCAACTTTTAAAACCATCTCTCTCTCACAGAGAGGGACTTTGCATGGTATACCCATAAAATATAAAACCACCAAAATAATCTATAGGATTTAAAAGACAAGAATGATTAAAATGCAGTAGTAAATTAAAAGGGGGGGCTTCAGGAGGCCTACCAGCCCCACGGCTGCCTCCTCCTCTGTGCCCCCCAAGCAAAGCCCCAGAGCCCCCTTTTCACCCCTTTCCGGAAGGCCAGGAATGGGGGAGGGGCTCCCTTCACCTCTGGGGCCTTTGGGATTTCAGGATAAAAAGTGAACTTCCAAAGGTCTGGAAAAGGGAATTAGGGAAGGCTCTTTCGTCTGCTGTGCCCTGTCCCTCTTTTAGCTCTTCTTATCCTTTATTCAGAGTCATTTGTTCATCCAATTTTGGGGGTCTGGGAGAAAAGCCCCCCTGGAGACCCCCCTTTATGGTCACAGACTCAGCTCCACCTGCAGCCGAATCGCTTCCCTCTTCATATCTGGGAAGGTTCCTCATTTGGGGGCAAAGATTCAAAAAAACCCCACAAAAATTAATGCTGAATTTCGGGCATTCGTTCAGCCCTGAAGCCTCGGATTGTTTAGTTCCCTGTTCCAGATTCCTGGCAAATTGCTTACATTTGTTCTAATTTTATTTGTTTATATTATTATTATTTATTTCTATCAACTGATAAGGTTTCATTGTGCAAAACAAGTGTTTCATCTGCAGTTGTTGCCATTTGTTGTTGCCAGGGTCTTCCAAAATAATATCCTACCAAAGAATTAAATAAGGTCTTTCTTCCACAAGAGAAAAACCGCCAGATCCCAAGAGAAAAAGGCATTTTACAGGGAGACGCTGGGCATCTGCTCCTTCCGGAAATTGTGGAATATTTAAGGGGAACCGACACAGATTTTGTTCTCTGCATATTCAGTCTGGAATTCATGTTTACTCCTAAATTCTTCCCTGCAAACCTTCCCTGCTCATAAGAGAATCCCTCAACGGAGAAAAATATTGTTAGCAAAAGTTCGCTGAGCTGGAGTGGATCTATGGAGGACCCTCTTGGGGGGGCTCACTCAGCCCTCCCCCCCCATTAATCCACCCAAGAGTTGTGCCATTTGCTGAAGGAGGAGATCAAGAGGGATCCCTTCCAAGGCTCTTCTGTGATCCTGGGATCTGCCTGATCTCCTCAGCTACCTTCCCTTTCCCCAAGATCCCCTCCCCCCCAGATCCTTTCCGCCCTCCCTGTCCGGAATGGGGCAACTCACCGCAGGACAATTCAACAATTTTATTCAATCATTTAAAATAATTTTAAAAATGTTTTTTTTTTAATTTTTGTCCTTTACATTTCATTTCTTTCCTCCCTCGGCCTCCTTCCTTTCCTGATTCTCTTTCTCCATTTCTTCCATATTATGCAAGTTGTCCTAGACCCCTCCCTGCCCCCCCATCCCAGGTAGGAGGGTCGGACCCCTCCCCACCTCCTTCCCCTGGGGAAATGGGGCTGGGAGGGAGGCCGGACGGCTGCAGGGAGAGGATTGGAGGGGGGGAACCTGGGCAGAAAAAGCCAAAGGTTCAAGTACAGATTAGGCGAAATCTGGCTCAAAATCAGGGGGTCCTAATGGGGAGCCTCACACTGGAGGTAGTTGTTGAATTCAGAGGCAATCCCCCCTCCCCCCTCATATGTCCTGTTCCTCCCATTCTTTTAGCTATAATTTTATCTTGATTGGGAATTCCATTTTGATTGCTATAGAAATATTTATCTGTTGGGATTTTAATGTGTTAATGCTGTAAGCCAGGGCTTTTCAACCTTTTCACCGACTGTACCACTTTTAGGATATATGGGAATATTCAAGTACCACCTAGCAAGGTGTCAAACACTTGATGACCAAAAAAAAAAACTGTTTAAAGTTGCAATTCTACTGAAATGACTTATGACCATTTTTCACACTTATGACCATTGCAGCAGGCCCAGTGTCATGTGATTTATATTTGGATGCTTGGCAACAGATTCATATTTATGATGGTCACAGTGTTCAAGGGTCATGTGATCCCCTTCTGCAACCTTTTGACAAGCAAACTTTTGACTTGGCAGGTGGCCAAGTGCTAAGGCGGGACTTCCTTCCCTCCCTCCTTCCTTCCCTGCTTCCCTCTTTCTCATTCCCATCTCCTTCTGAAGGAAGAATTTGAACCCCCCCCTATTTCCCC
>NW_015396454.1:0-4266 GCF_001527695.2 Protobothrops mucrosquamatus
AACATGAAGATCCAGAGGGCTTCTGGGTTGACACCTCCAATCTTCCAGCCTGCGGACTGTCATTTATTATACTAGTATTACAAATAAATTGTATGGTTTTTATATATAGTACTGGCATTTTATTTGTAATTCCTTTATTAATGATTGCCACAATGAAACCTTACTTTTTCAAGCTGCTGCTTTGGGGAAGAAAAAAAAAAGCAGGATAGCTATGATAATTCAGGAAAAGGGATCCCAATGGATAAATAACTATATGGTCTTCTATCATTGCGCTTCCCCCCCCCCCCCCCCGACTAATTTTACAAGAAACCCTTAAGGTGCAAACCACCTTAGACCTATTTGCGAAGTTGCAATTTAATTTTGTTTGTTTATTAACATGCACTGGCTTTATAAGTTACATATTAGTTGTGAAGTGGGAGGTGCTCAGATTGCTTTTATACTACAAATATCCAACTAAGAATAATACATTTTAAGTGAAAAACATGCATTTAAGAATATCGGTGGTTTTTTGGGGGGTATACCCTACTATAATGAGAATAAAATTCAAGTTCAAATAATGGGAAAGATTTTGGATATTTGCATAAAACTATGTTATTTCCTATAATTATACTCCTGCAGCTCCAGAGCAAGCAGGATCAGGACCATAATGTTCAGAATAGATCTATTTCTGGAGGAACAGATCTATTGATAGCTCTTAAAATCTGCATATTTATCTTTAGGCATTTCCACACAAACAATGGTAAAGACAAACAGGGCAAATACCAGTTCACAGACTGATTAAAATTCACCTGTGAACACTAATCTATCCATGTCATATAAATTCTTTCTCATTGTAACCATTTGGGTGAAAATTTGCAACAGGAAGAAAAATATGTAGTGATTTCACTTGCAGTCAATTGTATTTCTTGCATAATCTAAACAATGAATGATACATGGAACTGACTAAAGTGACATCTGTTTCGTTTGTCTTGTGCCATAGAACCATGTTACCATTATACTACGAATTGGAAGCTGTGAGTTCAGTTGGGCCAATGTTCCATTATGACATAAATAAACATAAAACTTCTGTAGAAAGCAGAAATTTTAATGAGATGTAAAAATAGTAGTAACAATTTGTCAGCAATAACTGCAAACAGAATTTCCTTCCAACAATGTACTGTTCAATTTGATACATTAAAAAGGACCCTGTAATTTTATCATTGTATTTAGGATCCTAAGATTAGGCTAAATGTAAATGCATGTAAAATCTGGGTGTCATCTTGCCTAACTGTTGAAATGGAACCAATTAGCTTGCCAATCACTCAAAACTGCAAGTTCGCTTGGATTCTTTTTAAGTATCTGTAATAAACTAACCCGCACTTTAAAATTTTTCAAATATTTAATGAGTTCAATATTTTACATAAATTTTGGTAAGGTAGAATGGTGTGATCTGGTTTCATTTGCTACCCAGAATATGATGGGATATAACTGAAAGAACCCACAATTATTCAGAAAACATGGCTCACAAAAAATAAAGTATAAGTGGTTTTGTTGGATTCTCATGACCCACATGATCTCAGCTCCTGCGATTTCATCTTCATTTATCCAGATTTAGCATGAAATCCCTTCAAAGCAAGAAAAGCACAATACACTTAAAGCCAGGCCGCTGTTTCTTGCCTGAGATACCCGATGTAAAGGATTATTGCAGTAATCTTGATGGTAATTTATTGATAACTTTGATCCATAGAAATGCAGACTTGAGAAATTGGAACTGCTCTGCAGCACAGTACTCTGCTCCAATTAAATACTAGAATTTGAGAATCTGAAGGCAGTAACTTAATGATTGAAGTGTACAGTTCAACTAGTCTTAGTGTCTAGATGCTTTTCTGTTCTTTGGGTCAAATTATCTTCTTTATTGGCTGCCATCATCTGTCGGCGAGCTTTCATCTGTTTCACACGTTTCTTTTCCACTTGTCTCTTAGCAAGGAAGAAAAGGGCGAATGCAGAGGGAAAACCAATGACCCTAAGGAGATTAAAATAAGCTAAAATCACCTGGGATTTGGATTGAAAAAGACATGAGGTTCCAAAGACACAACTAACTCCTCCCCCTGCACTAAAAAATGGAATTGTATTTAGTTTTCTATTTACTCAATACAAGTTAAGGAATTTGTGGGAAATATAAGAAATCCAATTTTAGAGTAGGAAGATATAGGTTCTAGGCCTACAGCTCACTATGGAGCTCAACAGGGTGATTTTTGGCCAGCCGCTGTCTCACATAATTGATTTTTGAAAATTAACATACGTACCATCGTTGATTTCCAAAAGAGATACAAAGATCATTCTTTTTGCTAACGATTAGGATTAAACCAAATTTTATCATCTTTTTTTTTTAAATGGAGAAAAGATTTCAGAGTAGGAATGGGAACAAGAAACTCCCAAAGGACAAATCACTTCTACTATTAAAATTCTCCAAGGTTTTAATAGGGTTTCTTTCAGTGTCAAAATGGCCAAATTTTGATGTACAAAGTTGGCCCATTACAGGAGATTTAAAGGGTGAGAACTATAGTGGTTTGCTTCCTTACCCCATTAAAAAAATGCTGAAAGTAAGCCACTACAAATCAGTCATTTTGTCATTAAATTCTGCTAACACAACCTCAGAAGGAAATCATGGGATGCCTACCTTGCTTTGGATCATAGAATGATAAAAGCAATGCTCACCAAGCAATAGCAACTGGATTTGGAGAGGTCTTGAACCTTCTTGAGGGCATATATTCTACATGTCTATATGATTGTTCATCAGGCTGTGCTTTCTTCTGCATTTCTTCCAAACACCTTGGACTACTGTGAAAAGATTGAGCATCCATTCGAAAAGGCACCGTTATGCATGGCAACTGTTTCAAAGTGGCAGGAAGGAAGCCTGTAAACGAAACAAGAAAATGCCAAGATATAGAAAACCTGGTGTGCACAGTGGTTAAAGTGCAGTAATGTAGGCAAACTCTACCCACAGCCTGGAATTCAATACTGACAGGGCTCAAGGTTGACTCAGCCTTCCATCCTACTAAAGTTGGTAAAATGACCCAGATTGTTGGGGGCAATAGGCAAATAATGCTTCTACATTGTAAATTGCCATTGTAAATGTGGGCTGCTGAAGGAGATGTGTTCTAGTCTTTTTATTTTTCCTTCCTAGGCTTGTTATTGTCTATTTTGAATGATGTGTAAATGTGGTTTCTGTGGTTTCTGTAAGTAAACCAAGCTCAGAGATAGCAAGAATTTCACAATTACAGCATTTAGTCCTAATTGGACCAATGTAGTAGGGCATTACAAAGCATTAAACAATGAATGTAGAAAATCCATCATACCACTCTCTAAGTCAGGCATGTGCAACCTTTGGCCTGCAGGCTGCATGCGGCCCTGGATAACTAGTAATACAGTCCCACAAGATCGTAAATATAAAAATACAAAGGAAGTTTGTTATTTATATATATCAAGTTGACTATGTATTTTATATGTGGTCCAAGACAATTCCTCTTCACAGCTCATGCAGGTCAAAAGGTTGGACACCCATGCTCTAAGTCATGGCTTGCTTAAGCCTATGATAAACTCAAATGGACTAAGCCATAATCCTCAAACCTCAGTGTCTGGCATCTGACCCTCCTTCACACATAATAAAATACCGAAAACCAAAGCTGCCACATTATTTGAGCAAATCATTCTCTCTCTTAGCTACTCTACCACCAGGACAGAAAAAGTATTTCTGAAAAGTACTTTTAAACAAATTAGTAAGCAAGGGGGAAGTCTTTCTTTCACCTGCAGAGAGCTGTGGAGGTGACCTTGGAGAAACTATTCAAGAGATTGTACAACACGTGCAAAAACATGCTTTGAGTCTGAGAAAAAGGGAAAGTATGAGGAAGAGACGTCGACTATTTTGCCCTGATTCTCTGGAATATAAGAGGGAGGGAGAAACGGAAAAATAACAGCCAGGCTCTCAAAAATGTTCTTCTATAGCCTATATCCCGGTTCAATGTGTAGCGTCTGTTCAAGATCACCCTCCACTCTCAAGAAACAATTAAACCTGGGCTGTTGGTTTGAGTTTCGAGCTTGGCGATTTGGCTGCAAACGTTTCATCTCCATTCGGGAGAACGGAATCAATCTGAATCAATTCAAAGCGCACTGAAGGTGTCCCCCCGAATGGAGATGAATGGAGATTTGGTTTGCAGCCAAATCGCCAAGCTCGGAGATTAAACCAACAGCCCAACTACCATCCCGAGCTACTAATAGTAAACCTTT
>NW_015396454.1:6675-8265 GCF_001527695.2 Protobothrops mucrosquamatus
CCCCAAAGAAGCGTTGATAATTCCCTGAAGCCAGGCTCGTGTACCCTCCCGGGCCGCCAGCACCAGCCAGGAGGGGCACGGATCCAGCAAACATGTGGCTGCACTCAGTCTCCCCAGGACGCTGTCCACGTCATCGGGAGTCACAGAGTCAAACTCCTCCCAAATAACGGTCTCAAGACCTGCTCCTGTCACCTCCCCCTCACTTAATAAATGTGGCAAGAAAAATTGTAAAATGGGGCAAAATCACTTAACAAATTTCTCACTTAGCTCAATTGTGGTCATAAGTCGAGGACTGCTGGAGAGGGATTTTGGAAATGGAGCCTGGATATTTCCAAACTGCTTTCTCTGTGAGGCAGTTTTTTGACTTGTGTTTTTTTAAAATTGAAACAGAGAAGTGGCTTTATTTTCCTTCTTTAGAAGGGTTAATGGAGAGATCAAACGGGTTAATGAGAGAATAGAGAGATCTGTTACTACATCTGTTTCACATATGAATCTAAGGAAGAAGAGTTGGCTGCTGGGTAATTTTAAAACTGCCTTTTTCTCTTGCTGCAGATGATCTGGCTGATGAAATAGAAGATGTGGATTTAGAAGAAGACTCTGCTTGGGAGGAAGAGGAGGGGGTGGAAGAAGGCATGGAGGCTCAGGATGATAGTGAGGTCACATTCTCTAAGCATACAGGTGAGCTATTAAAGGGATAAGGGAATGGCTTTTTCCTTTGTTAGTTGCTGCCCCAAATTAAATGCTTTGTCATTTAGAAGCTCGGGAGGATTCTGCTAATTGGTTATGAACTGCCAAGGCAGGAGCTGAGCAAGAAGTTTAGAGTGCAAATCTTCCCCATGAATCAAAAAGATGGATTCTTATATATATGTGTGTGTGTATATCAACATACTTTCCATAGCCTGTATTTATGATAGCCAAATGCATGTGCACACACTCATTCTGTGCTGTCTCTTTACCATGTATGGAGGGACACCAAGTATACACCAAATTTTATGTTGTGTATGTGTTCAATGTCATGGTCACTGATCTCTAGCACAATTGGTTGGTGTGGATCGTTTATCACTGACTTGTATTGGTACCTATTAATGGACCAACTCTTATTTATTATAATTACTTCCATCCACAGTTTAAGTGAAACTTGTCAGACCAGCGTACAAGGAATATAAACAATTGTAAATAAAAGTGCAATAAATATATTGCAAAACTCAAAGAACAACAGGATTGTCCATTGTCTTCTAGGATTTTTTCTCACAGAATAGTTGATAGTTAACAGCAATTTGATATGCCAGAAAAAAGGGATCTATGGTTCTTTTCACTTCACTTCCTCCCTCTCTCTTTAGCATACTTTCCACAGGGCTGTTGACAATAATGATCTATAGGTTACAAACCACAAGGACTAAACTAAAATCACATGATATGGCTCACTGTAATGTGTGAATCAGGCCAATAATGGCTTGCTCTGGAGTTCTATCTTGCCCATTGAAATCAAGCAGCGGTAATGTGAATTGTGCTGGATTCTATTCTAAGCTGAAAATAAAATATGTCTTAAATGACTAGCTATTCCTTAGCAACAAAACATGTGATATTCCT
>NW_015396455.1:0-8263 GCF_001527695.2 Protobothrops mucrosquamatus
AATGTTCACAAACTGCAAACTGTGATTCCAATGTGAGCCAAAATTCATCATTATTAGAAGGATCTAAGCTTAGAAACTATAATTTTACCTTTACCAGATCACATTGTTTTATCCTTACCAGATAGTTTGAGGCTAGTTTTATTTGTTTACTGCATTTAAATTCCACTGAAATCCAGATCAACCTCAGGGGACACATGCCGTTCTGGGACAAAAAGCACCAGCAAGAATGGCATGGGCTCTCTTTTTCCAGCACAATGCGGTTTCCAGGCCTAGAGCAGTTGGTATGAAGAGAATGATAGCCCAACTTCACAAGAACCATTTGTCTGCCAAAATAAATTGTACCACAACAAAATAAAAAAGAACAGAATGGGGATAGAACACTTTTGCAAACTATTCCTTAAATTTTACTCTTTTCTCATTAATCTAATTTTTTATTCACTTTTAGCAATCTTCATTTCTATCCTATGCAGGGTTTCATTTTGACGCTTTAAAAATCCTTATAGGACATGAATAGAATGCTGCTCTTTTCTCAGCTGGAAAATATTTAAAAGGAGATACATCTTGCAACACACTTTTTAATTTACCTTCCCTAAAACTTGGGGGCTTTTCCCAGAGTGAGAAACTGTGGTCTTCAACATATTTTGGTCATGACTGAAAGATGCTGAAAATTGTCAGGCGATCTGTAGCCTCCCAACACTCCATTTTTGCATCCTGAGAATATCTTGGGAGAGGGTGGGCCAAAATGTTTGAAGGAGGGATTTTGGGAGGGGGGAAGAGGTGAAGTAGGGATAGCTAAAGGAATCCACCTTGCCTCTTTAAAACATCATTACCATCTGCCCATTCAATGATGTTGTTATAAGCCACATAACGTACAGTACTTACAGGTAAAACAATTGTTACCAAAAAGGTGCACCTGTAACCATAAGGATGTTGCATAAGTGTTGCAAGACCTAAGTTCAAGTACTCACCACATCATATAGCATCCTAAGTAATTTTGATCAATCACTCCCCCTACAACTTAATCCTTATTCCTATCATAAAGAGCTAAGCCAGTGATGGCGAACTTTTTAGAGACCGAGTGCCCAAACTGCAACCCAAAACCCACTTATTTATCGCCGGGTGCCAGGTGGGCATGGCCCACTGGATGGGCGTGGCTGTGGTCATGGCAAATTGGGTGGGTGTGGCCAAGGTGGGCATGGTCACCTCAATGTTGCTCGTGGGGAGGGATGCCTGTGGAGGGTGGGCAGGGTTGGGGGAGATCCAGGGGGTCTCTGGCAGGTGCGGTGGTAGGCAGGAGGCTTGTCCTGCGGGGTGAGGCGAGGCAGGGCGGCTGCTGCCTGACACCATTGGCCCCCGCACACAGAGGCCAGCGAGCACATTGGGGCCAATGGTATCCGTCAACAGCCACAGCCTGCCGGCCCCTTGACCGGTGCACTCTTGGGCTCTGCAGCCCACTGCCAGCAGTTCAGAGAAGCCGCCTCTGAGCTGGATGGCCGGCCGACAGCTGAGGAGGCGATGCAGTGGGTCGTGCCTGGGAAAAGGAGAGCATGCGAGGCCAGGAGGGACGGGACGGGGGGAAACCAGCCGTGCCGGGTTGCATCCAGCCATGTGGGACCTCGGTGAGTTAGTTGCCATCTCTGGGGCATGGCACGTGGGCCCACAGAGAGGGCTCTGACTGTCACCTCTGGCACACGTGCCATAGGTTCGCCACCACTGAGCTAAGCTCTTCAGAAGAAAAAAGAAAATACACATGCAATAAACAAAAATAGTTGGAAGCCAAATGATTGCATTTAAAATATTGGGAGGGAAAAGAAAGATGTGTGTAGCTACTTTATTTGATTTTACTTCTCTACTACATCAAATCTTGACCCAGAATAAATCAGTATATACACATTTGAACATTGATTCGGTTTGGCTATTTTCCTGCTGCTCACAGGAAAGCTCTAAGAATGAGGAAAGATACCAATTGAGGAATAAATTAAAAAGAATTGAGCAATTGCCAAGAATTGAGTTTTGTGCAGCAATTCAAAAGCCACACTGGTTTTGGGTAGGATCACTTTTATTTTTTATACTTTATTGTATTATTTTTATTGTGTTTTAGAATAGATTTTTCTTAAAACGCTGCAGCTAGAGGGCAATGTCATAATAAGATTGTTTCATGGCCTCTATAAATTTAAAATAGTTTTTATTTATTTTTTCTTAAAGTTGCTCCTTTTATCAGTTGCAAAAGTGCAGGGGGAAAGGGCATTTTCTTTCTCATCAGTAGAACTGTATATGAGACAGCATCATACTGTTATGGCCTTCTACTGAAACTAAATGCTGCAGATACTTTCCCCCTTTGTGAAGCATTAGAGAAATTGCAGCTTCAATAGGTGTTGAGTATGATAGTGTAGGAAAGACAGTGAGGAAAGCCAGGGAGATTTGATGGGAAGTTGACAGCAGATGGTCTGCTGTTGATGGGGGGGGGGGGTAAGGTGATATAAAAGTAGAAAAGCCATCCTAAGAGGTAAAGAGAAGAGATATGGTGGGTTATAAACAGACAGAAAATAGCCATAATGATAGAACTAGACAAAAGGAGAAAAGGGCAGAGAGGGGTGGTTTTTTTTTGGGGGGGGGGACAACAAAATCCCAGAAAGTGCAGTGAGCTGAGGGAGGGGTATCACAGGCTACATCCAACCTCCTGCAACTGGCGAAAGGCCATGTTTTCAGTGGAGTCTTTGAACAAGGAACTGCAGGTGTGCCACAGATAGCTATTTGAATTGGACCCCAGGGAGCTACCAGTCTCCACAGCCAAACAAATAAGCAAAGCAACAGGAGAACTAGAAAATAACATACTCTGTGGCTGATGGAGGGCCTAGAAAGAAGAAAAGGCAAAGCCTTCATTTTTTTACGTTCTGGACTGCAGCTGCAGAGAGGAACCAGTTAAATGCACCTTAAGTTGTCCAAAGTTCCTTCTAGAGCATTAAGATTAATTTTAATTATTAAAATGGTAAAACGTGTTAATTCTTTATTAAACCCAAGCATTTCAGCAGAACATCTTTCCCATTATGTTCAAATTTGACTTTTACCATAGTGTTAATTTCTCAGGTGATCTGGAATCATGTTCTAGATATGTTTTTGATAACCCATTCCAATACAGGACAGGCAAGGAAAGAAAGTAGCAAGAATGCCGGAAGAAAGGGTGGGAAGGAAGGGAAAGGAAGATTTTTCAAGGATTATTTAAGAGATTTTGAACATACCATAAAAGAGACACATAAAGAAATAATTTTTTCTCAATTTGTCTTCTTTTAAATTAAAACTACCACTAAAAAGCTTGGTTTTCCAAGCTAAAAATCAAGATGCACATCAAACAATGAGGGAACAGTGAGTTAATTGATACAGAACATCCCTGTCCCCAGCAATCAAAAAATTATAGGATTAGCAGTGCATGTAACATAGATGTGTGCGTGGACAAGAATATCAACCTTGCTATCAAGCAAAATCAAGTTTTTAATAGTGAGTGCCACACACAGGTGGTAAGAAAATAGGGGAACTCAGGCATCACACAGGTTATGTAGAAAGTAAACACAGGGTCAGTCATAAAGGACTCAAATGTCTATACACCAATGCACAGGATATGAACAGTAAACCGGGTGAACTAGAAATTCAGGTAAATGAGGGCAGATATGATATTGTTGCCATTACGGAAACATGGTGGGATGAAACACACAAATGGAACACACTCCATGGCAGCGGACCAGGATATCTTCGAGACCGCCTTCTGCCACAGATTACCTCCCATCGGCCTGTACGCTCCCACAGGGTGGGTCTCCTCAGGGTGCCGTCGGCCAGACAGTGCCGGCTGGCGACCCCAAGGGGGAGGGCCTTCTCTGTGGGAGCTCCCACCCTCTGGAATGAGCTACCCCCAGAGATCAGGGTNACCAGGATATCTTCGAGACCGCCTTCTGCCACAGATTACCTCCCATCGGCCTGTACGCTCCCACAGGGTGGGTCTCCTCAGGGTGCCGTCGGCCAGACAGTGCCGGCTGGCGACCCCAAGGGGGAGGGCCTTCTCTGTGGGAGCTCCCACCCTCTGGAATGAGCTACCCCCAGAGATCAGGGTGATCCCTGATCTCCCTACCTTCCGCCGCGCCCTTAAGACATGGCTATTCCAACTTGCAGGACTGGCCTAGGGGAAAATTTTAATGGGGTCTTAAAGCAATTTTATATTAACTTGACCAAATTACTAATATTTGTTTTTACTTATGTTTTTAAATTGCAGTTTTTGGGGATTAGTGTTTTATCTGGTTGTTAGCCGCCCTGAGTCCGTAAGGAGAAGGGCGGGATATAAATTAAATTAATAAATAAATAAATAAATAAAATTTAAATTATTTAAAAGAAACAGACCAAATAAAAGATTAGGTGGAGTTGCTCTCTATATAAGAAATAACTACATCACTACAGAAATAGAGCACAACAATGATGAAAATTGTCTTGAATGCATTTAGGTCAATATAAAAGGGGAAAAAATGACATTGTCATAGGTGTATACTATAGGCCACCCAACCAAACAGAGGAAATAGATGAACTTTTTGCTAGTCAGCTAACTAAGGTATGTAAGAAGCACATCACAATAGTAATGGGGGACTTTAATTACCCTGACATCAACTGGGAGACAAACTCTGCACCAAGTGGAAGATCAAACAGATTCCTGACAAACCTAGCAGACAACTTTGTCTCCCAAAAAGTAGAGAAGGGAACTAGGGGATTAGCCATATTGGATCTAATCCTCACTAACAGAGATAAAATGATAGAAGGTGCTGAAGCCACAGAAACCTTGGGGGGAAGTGATCATGCAATATTGTAATTCAACATTATGGAAGCACAAGCAATAGAACACAGTCAAACTAGAGTCTTGGACTTTAAAAGAGCTAATTTCAATAAACTTAGATAGAGCTTGGGGAGGATTCCATGGATGAGAATCCTCAAGGGGAAAACAACTCAAGAAGTTTGGGAAATTTTGAAAAGTGAGCTAATAAAAGCCCAGTCTAGCACAATACCAACAAAGAAGAAAAATAACAGCTCTCAAAAGAAACCAGCACAGCTGCATAAAGAGTCCTAGTGGGAAATCACTTAGATATGAGCCAGCAGCATGCTGCAGCTGCCAAAAAAGCCAACACGGTATTAGGCTGCATCAACAGAGGGATAGAATCAAGATCACGTGAAGTATTAATACCACTTTACAATGCCTTGGTAAGGCCACACTTGGAATACTGCATCCAGTTTTGGTCACCACGATGTAAAAAAGATGTTGAGACTCTAGAAAGAGTACAGAGAAGAGCAACAAAGCTGATTAGAGACTGGAGGCTAAAACGTATGAATGGTTGTTGGAATTGGGTATGTCTAGTTTAATGAAGAGAAGAATGAGGGGTGACATGATAGCAGTGTTCCAATATTTCGGGGGCTGCCACAAAGAAGAGGGAGTCAAGCTATTCTCCAAAGTGCCTGAAGACAGGACAAGAAGCAACAGATGGAAACTAATCAATGAGAGAAGCAATCTAGAACTAAGGAGAAATTTCCTGACAGAACAATTAATCAGTGGAACAATCTGTGGAAGTTGTAAATGCTCCAACACTGGAAGTTTTTTAAAAGAGACTGGACAGCCATTTGTCTGAAATGGTATAGGGTTTCCTTCCTGAACAGGGGGTTGGATTAGATGACCTCCAAGTTCCCTTCCAGCTTTATTATTATTATTATTATAAACACAAAAAGCTTAACACAATAGAAACAGTAAAACTGTGAAAGACTATATTTCCCGGATCAAAATCTCTGATTCTTTAAATATAAAGATATACAATAGTGTGCTACTCATACTACTATTTTTAAATTTATATCGCAGTTTTTCTCTGGGAACCCAAGGAAACTTTTTAAATTCAATTTAAGTCCAAAGCTGAGTTCTAAGATGAAGTGCAAAAAGCATTGGGTAACTTAGCAAACAACTCCTTTAAAGCAAACAATAGTGGAACTCTATATTAATTTAGTCCAATGTCACATACTAATTATCCCTATCAGACTGTTTGTTCACAGCAATCCGTTAAGGTGGAAGCTTACAATAAATCTTGTTTTCATGACCTACATAAAATTGTAATCACTAACTGGCAATGAATATTCTTTATCAATCAATTAAAGATGCTTTAAAGCCTTTTTCTTTTCACGATAGCTGCATATTATTATTGCTTTCCACATCCAATGTCTATGTTAATTAAAAAATAAAATCATTTAAGCAAATAAAAATGATGAAACTGATCTAATATTAAAACAATGGGCACAGCCTTGAGTATATGAATTTAAATACATGCATAGAGAAATCAGAAATCCTAACTCTATGGATTATGAAATGTCCTACTTCCTTATCCCAATAAAAGATTAGTCACATTTTGTCTAGGTGGCAAGCTGTAATTAATACAAAAATAAAGTGAAAATTTCTGAACTTCCTCTCTTTATGACAATCTGTAGAAAGTGTGGAAAAGTTCAATTGGTACAAGAAGATGTAACCTACACCAATCATGGAGCAAATGTACGAGAACTTCCTTTAGTTGGCTTGCTATAAGTGTGTCTGGGAATTTACTCAATATTATGTTACTACTCTGACTAGCATTAAAGATACCTCTTTAAACTCTGTATGGTATTTACTTCTTGGTGTTGTCAGTTACTGGGGACTTTATATTTTTGACGGCTGAACAGGTTTTGTAGTAAACTTTAGACAATATTCTACTGAGGACAGATATTATAGTGGTACCTTGGTGTTCAACTGCTTCAAAACTCATCAAATTTGGTACTTGACACATTTTGATGCGAAAATGTTGTCCTGATACTCAGCATTTGTTTGATACTCAACGTGCTGCAAAAGGAAGTGGGGGACAACCGCAGAGGGCAGACAGGAAGTAGGCCAAGCTGGGAGGGTTGCTGAGACAGGAAAAGGGACAGATAGGAAATCTTTTCCAGCCAAAACAAAGTTTTGCTTGGTACTAATCCTTTTTAGTACGCGTGCCTCCTGGAACCAATTAATGATGAATGTTGAGATACCACTGTAATTGAATTTTAAAATATTTAAGTAGAGAGAGAAGAGGAAACAACCAGAGCTGTCTTTACCTAGAAATAAATTTGTTCAAAACACAGGTAAACTTTATATCAAGATTTAGAAAAAGTATACTTCCATTAAGAAGAATTCTATTAGCAACAAGATATGATAACAATAAAAATACAATTCTTGAAAAGACAGAAGATAAAGCTATTATTGGGAACATTCTAAATAATGAAAATGGCTTCTCCTCTGTTTCTAATATTATCCCGCTAGCTGCTTCAGCATTTTTTAATTATTTTATCTATGTATATTATGTATATTATGTATAGTATATTTTATCTATGTATATTATGTATATGTATGTCTGAGACATAGCATGGTGCCAATAAGTAAATATTTTCCAAGTATACAGCAGTAGATAAAGGTAAAGATTTCCCCTGTCCAGTCGTGTCCAACTCTAGGGGGTGGCGCTCATCTGTTTCTTAGCTGAGGAGCCAGCATTGTCCAAAGACATTTCTGTGCTCATGTGGCCAGGATGACTATCCGCTGAAGTGCATGAAACGCTGTTATCTTCCCACTGAAACGGTACCTATTTATCTACTCGAATTTGCATGCTTTTGAACTGCTATGTGGGCAGGAGTTGGGGCATGTAATGGGATCCTGGATGAGGGAATGTCAATGTCATATGTTGTTTGTGCCACATTGCTAAGCCTTGCTACACAAAATAGCAGCTGAAACAGGAATCATATTAGGGTTTCCAATGCAGTAGTGTTATAGGCAAGTGCTTATGTTTGCCCCTGTATTTGGAGTTTATCTGACATTCACGGAGTTGATAATTTACCTAGTCTTAAGTTAAGCTAACATTTATCTTGTCATAACATAAACAATGCAATATTTATATTTAATTTTGCACAATTGCCTAAATTCACATAAATGCAAACTTTTGGAATGGATACAGTAGAATTGCCGATCAGTTGTAAATCTAGGATTCCCACAGTTTGTTTTTCTAGTATAGCTACAATCCTGGTTTGAGGATTAAAATGATATTGAGAAATAATTTTTAAAAACTGATATCATTATCCAAGCCCATATTTTATGTTTATAGGGTAGAGATTACAAAATTCTAACTTTCATTTAATGCTTATATTTAAACCAAAAAAGGAAAAAGATACAATGAAAATATTAAAAACTTGAATACAT
>NW_015396456.1:0-2436 GCF_001527695.2 Protobothrops mucrosquamatus
AAGCTGTTGCATCATCCTGGCTTGATATTTGGCTTAACAAAGATGTAAGATGTGAGGATACAGGGCTTGGTACAAAGGGGTTGCCACAGAAAAAAAATATCTCATTTGTTGACAACTTTCTCACTTTTGAAAGCGTTAACACCCCCCCCCAAAAGCCTCAGAGGATAATTTTAAGAGCGTGGCATCTGGGTGGGTGGTAGAACGAGGAAAGGGAGGTGCTTCCTTTGGGAATGGAGGTCGCCTTTACCGGGAAAAGCCGTTGGGAGGGGTGAAAGGGCTGCAGAGGGGGCGTCCCCCCACTTTCCTGGAGGGCAGGGAGGGGATCCCCCCCTGTCTTGGCTTCCTCCCGTCGTCTCGGCCTCCTTTCCTCCCGATTTGCTTACCTGGCCATGCAGCAAAAGCAGAGCAGAAGCCGTGCCAACTCTGTGGCGGAGCCCCCGGGGTCCTGCCAGCCTCCTCCGTTTTGGGGGATTTCAACCAGGGGCCTCCCGAGCTTGTCCACGCTGCCTGAAATGCCAGAAGAAGTCACGGCAAACCGCAGACGTTAGTCCAGGGGTCTCGTCCAGACTTGGCCACTTTAAGACCTGTGGACTTCAACTCCCAGAATTCCCCAACCAGCATCACGATGCTGGTTGGGGAATTCTGGGAGTTGAAGTCCACAAGTATTAAAGTGGCCACGTTTGAAGAGCCCCTGCAATAGCGGGGAAAAACTGTGCACCCGAAAGATCCTTTCGAAGGGGGAAGGTAGAAGGGATGGGTTTTAAGAGGTTGCTTGGTATGGAAAAAATGCACCTTCTTAATTAGATCTGTGGGAAGAATAGAATGGAATGGAATGGAATGGAATAGAATGGAATAGAATAGAATAGAATAGAATAGAATAGAATAATGAACAGAATAGAATAGAATAGAATAGAATAGAATAGAAAACAATAAGAACAGAACAGAACAGAATAGAATTACAGAATACAATAGAACAGAATAGAATAGAATAGAATAATGAACAGAATAGTATAGTATAGTATAGTATAGTATAGTATAGTATAGTATAGTATAGTATAGTATAGTATAGTATAGTATAGTATAGTATAGTATAGTATAGTATAGTATAGTATAGTATAGTATAGTATAGAATAGAATAGAATACAATAGAATAATGAATAGAATAGAATAAAATAGAATAATGGATAGAATAGAATAGAAATTAGAATAGAATAGAATAGAATAGAATTATGGAATAGAATAGAATAGAATAGAATAGAATAGAATAGAATAGAATAGAATAGAATAGAATAGAATAGAAATTAGAATAGAATAGAATAGAATAAAATAATGAACAGAATAGTATAGAATAGAATAATGAATAGAATAGAATAAAATAGAATAATGGATATAATAGAATAGAATAGAATAGAATAGAATAGAATAGAATAGAATAGAATAGAATTACAGAATACAATAGAACAGAATTACAGAATAGAATAGAATAGAATAGAATAGAATAGAATAGAATAGAATAGAATAGAATAGAATAGAATAGAATTACAGAATAGAATAGAATAGAATTACAGAATAGAATAGAATAGAATAGAATAGAATAGAATAGAATAGAATAGAATAGAATAGAATAGAATAGAATAGAATAGAATAATGGACAGAACAGAATAGAATAGAATAGAATAGAATAGAATAGAATAGAATAGAATAGAATAGAATAGAATAGAATTACAGAATAGAATTACAGAATAGAATAGAATAGAATAGAATAGAATAGAATAGAATAGAATAGAATAGAATAGAATAACAGAGTTGGAAGGGACCTTGGAGATCTTCTAGTCCAACCCTCTGTCTGCAGAAGTTGTGAATGCTCCAACGCTGGAAGTTTTTAAAGAGAGACTGGACAACCATTTGTCTGAAATGTATAAGATTTCCTGCCAGAGCAGGGGTTGGACTAGAAGACCTACATGGTCCCTTCCAGCTCTGTTATTCTGTTCATCTGTTAATTGTGCATGTCCAGCTTGCAAAAGGAGAACTGAGTTCGAGCATCTTCTTCAGAGCTTCTTTGTTTCAAGGAGGACTGCATTGTGTCAATAACATGACACAACACACACAAGCCTTGGGAAGAGGACTTGTATGCAATTACGTATTTATCCCCAGGGTGCAACACTATACAGGTAATCCTGTGCTACCTACTTGAGTCATGAAACGTCTGCAAGAAAAGATCCAAGCTCAGAGAGCACCAAGGACCCCACAGTCCTCCTCCTCCTCCTCCTCCTCCTCCTCTCCGCAAACCTCACTCCCTTCTAGCACTGATGATGCTACCTAGTTGGGTCATGAAACGTCTGCAAGAAAAGATCCAAGCTCAGAGAGCACCAAGGACCCCACAGTCCTCCTCCTCCTCCTCTCCTTCTCCCCCTCCCCCTCCTCCTCCTCCTCCTC
>NW_015396456.1:5277-8952 GCF_001527695.2 Protobothrops mucrosquamatus
GGAAGGAAAGAAGGAAGGAAGGAAGGAAAGAAGGAAAAGAGAGACAGGGAAAGAGGGAGGGAAGGAAGAAAAAAGAAGGGAGGGAGGGAGGGAGGGAGGGAGGGAGGAAGGAAGGAAGGAGAAGGGAGGAAGGAAGGAAGGAAGGAAGGAAGGAAGGAAGGAAGGAAGGAAGGAAGGAAGGAAGGAAAAGGGAGAGACGGAGGGAGGGAGGGAGGAAGGAAGGAAAATTTATCTGTCAGCCTTCTCACTGTCAGGCAACTCTGAGTGACTTACACAATCTAAAAAAAAAATCAAAGCACCAACCGAAGAGAATATTCACTGTTCAAGGTTGAACTGTGGGGTCCTTGCTTGTATTCTTCCAAGACGTTTCTTGACCCAACTAGGGAACATCATCAGTCCTTCAAAGGAGACAGAACAAGACCAAAGCCCCACTCCCTTCCAGCACTGATAATGTTCCCTAGTTGGGTCATTAAACGTCTTGCAAGCAAACAACCCAACTCAGAGACCACCAAGGACCCCACAGTCCTCCTCCTCCTCCTCCTCCCCCCAAACCTCCCTCCCTCCTTGCACTGATGATGTCACCTAATTGGGTCATGAAACGTCTGCAGGAAAGCAGCCACATTCACCAAGAGCACCAACGATCCCACAAGAATTAAAAGCGCAAAAACCCACAAAACATTAAAATCAGAGCACGGCAACGGGGGACGAACTGCAAAAACGTCGGTGAGGTTGAAAAACAAAATCTCTTGACGGAGCGAATCTGAACCCAGAGCAGCCCACAGGATGGGCCAGATCCACAAGTATCTGGGTCACACCAACTTTTGACCCAGGCTAGAACTCATCCCACTCCTTGGGTTGGCCCATTAAAGTTAAATTGCAATTAATTTACTGCTCAGTGTTTATTCATTAGTTTAGGTCATTGCAGAGAGTCCTCCACTTATGACTACAGTTGAGCCCAAAATGTATGTCGCTAAGAGAGACATTTGTTAAGGGACGTGCCCTGTTTTATGACTTTCCCTGCCACAGTCCTTAAGTGAATCGATGCAGTCATTGTGAGTAACTCCGTCGTTAAGCGAATCCCGCTTTCCCCCATTGACATTGCTTGTCAGAACATCACAAAAGGGGATCACGTGACCCTCCCCGGGACGCTGTGACCGTCATAAATACGAGTCAGTTGCCAACCGTCCAAATTTTGAAAATTTCGTAAGTGTGAAAAAAGATCATAACTCCCTTTTTTCAGTGATGTAACTTGGAGCGGTAATAATAATAATAATAATAATAATAATAACAACAACAACAACAATAAAGTTGGAAGGGACCTTGGAGGTCATCTAGTCCAACCCCTTGCTCAGGCAGGAAACCCTATACCATTTCTGACAGATGGCTGTCCAGTTTCTTCTTAAAAACTTCCAGTGTTGGAGCATTCAGAGCTTCTGGAGGCAGGTTGTTCCACTGGTTAATTGTTCTCACTGTCAGGAAGTTTCTCCTTAGTTCCAGGTTGCTTCTCTCCTTGATGAGTTTCCATCCGTTGCTTCTTGTCCTGCCTTCAGGCGCTTTGGAGAAGAGCTTGACTCCCTCTTCTTTGGGGCAGCCCCTGAGATACTGGAAGGCTGCTATCCTGTCCCCCCTCGTCCTTCTCTTCATTAAACTAGACATCCCCAATTCCAGCAACCGTTCCTTATAGATTTTAGCCTCCAGTCCCCTGATCATCTTTGTGGCTCTTCTCTGCACTCTTTCCAGAGTCTCAGCATCTTTTTTACATCGTGGTGACCAAAACTGGATGCAGTATCTCAAGTGTGGCCTTACCAAGGCCTTGTAAAGTGGTATTAACACTTCACGTGATCTTGATTCTATCCCTCTGTTAATGCAGCCTAGCACTGTGTTGGCCTTTTTGGCAGCTGCCGCATACGGCTGGCTCCTATCTAAGTGATCGTCCACTAGGACTCCGAGGTTCCTCTCACAGTTACTACTATTGAGCAAGGTACCCCCTATACTATACCTGTACATTCGGTTTTTCTTGCCTAAATGTAGAACCTTACTTTTTTCACCATTGAATTTCATTTTGTTAGCACCAGTGTTCCAGTCTAATCCAGCCCCCTGCTCAGGCAGGAAACCCTATACCATTTCGGTCACTAAATGAACTGCTGTAGGTGTGTTTGTAACATGGTATGTTTGCCCAGAGTTGCTAATTGTTAAGTCCGGAGAATAATGGCGAAGGAGACAATGCATGTTGCTAGTGAATCTTTATTCTCTCTCTCTCTTACGGGGGACAGAACAACAGCTAACAACCAAGAGCAGAGGCACGCAGGCCTCTATTTATACCCCCGGATCCCCGGGCAATCCCAACCAATAGCAGGCAGTCTTTTCCCGCCTTGCGCATGCGCGCAAGGCCGGCGCCGCTCAGTCTGGTCCAGAGCAGCTTTTGCAAATGCCCGGGACTCTTGCATCGTCCCGAGCCTGCTTCTGCAGGCTCAGGACACAACACTAATAGTGAGATAGGCATATGTGCCTTTAATCAATGAATTAAATTAAATTAAATGAAACAAAAGATCAGATAGTCAAATTACCGGGAATTCTGTTGCGTGGGTGGTTTGGGCCACATTTTTGCCTCACCTAGCGTTGTGTCAAATGAACAGTTGCGGGTGGGTGTGCCAGCCAAGCTTTTAACGTAATTTTGTTTCTGGAATTGAACTTTATACCCTCACACCCTCAACAAATACAACTTCAATTGACGATAAGAACCAAAAAGTACAAAATCGATGAGTAACAGCCCTGGGCACCAATTAAATCAAACTGCCTAACATTAAGATCTCCACCCTGACAGCCTTGTAAAAGGTCCTCAGGGTTGGGGGGGGCAAGGAGGCCCCCAGGAAGTGGGGTGCTACCTGACGCCCCCCCAAAAGAAGCACTGTATGCAGCCCCCAACCCCAATGCGCCCTAGTATTTTCTAAGGCAATGTTTGCCAAATCTAGCAACTTGAAGACGGGTGGACTTCGACTCCCAGAATTCCCTAGCCAGGCCAGCGTTTCTCAGCCTTTGGGACTGGAAGACGGGTGGACTTCAACTCCCAGAATTCCCCAGCCAGCAAGCCATGTGATCTTGAATCCCGGTGGAGGAGGGGGTTGTTGGGAGACCCCCTTCTCACTTTATGTCCGAGGTGGAGACTTCGTGCTTCAACAGATTTCATGGGAAGGAGAGAGAGAAGCAGGCAAGGTTGCCCAACCAGTTTTTTCATTTCTCACCCCCCCCCTTTTGTCCGCATGGCTGCAGCTGACACCCCCCCCTCCTTACTGAGGGCAACGCCTTCATTTCCAATAGGGAGGAACTTTCTCCCCAGAGAAAAAGTCAGAAAGGACCATTGTGTGTGTGTGTGGGGGGGGGGCTTATTTATGTGTCTGTCTATCCAACCTTTTAACTGCCCATCTCCCAATGAGGGAGGGGCTCTGGGCAGCATACAATTTAACCGATAACAATAAAAGATGAAAAACTGAGTAACTGAAGATTAATTTAAGTAGTTTAAGACAGCCCTTTGTCTGAAATGGTATAGGGTTTCCTGCCTGAGCAGGGGGTTGGACTAGATGACCTCCAAGGTCCCTTCCAACAACTTCTTCTTCTTCTTCTTCTTCTTCTTCTTCTTCTTCTTCTTCTTCTTCTTCTTCTTCTTCTTCTTCTTCT
>NW_015396456.1:10891-13540 GCF_001527695.2 Protobothrops mucrosquamatus
TCCCTCACGCTGGCTGAGGAATTCTGGGAGTTGAAGTCCACAAGTCATAAAAGAGTCAGTTCCCTCACGCTGGCTGAGGAATTCTGGGAGTTGAAGTCCACAAGTCATAAAAGAGTCAGTTCCCTCACGCTGGCTGAGAAATTCTGGGAGTTGAAGTCCACAAGTCATAAAAGAGTCACAGTTCCCTCACGCTGGCTGAGGAATTCTGGGAGTTGAAGTCCACCAGTCATAAAAGGGCCAAGTTTGACGATCCCTGCTCTGTTCTAATGTATTTTGTTTCCTCCTTTTCCAGTTTATTTTATTTTTTTCCCTATAAGGATATGGCGCTTGTTTTCGTCTCAGGTGCCCCCACTCCAGAAAAGCTGAGAGATTTGTGGGAAGGTGGGGCTCACTTTGCAAAACCCGGAACTGAGAATATCGCTCCTTAAGGGTAAACCACAGGAGAGAATGAGGCAATTTCCGTGGCCGCAAAAATGGATGAATCAGATCTCAGTCTGTCCAGAGGTGAAAACATAGGAACGGAGTCCTGATTTGCATGTTTTCTCCCAAGGAAAAGGGATTAGGAACACTGTGGCCGGGTAAAAATAGTCAATCCACCGGGTCAAAATAGCCTATTGATCGGGCAATCAAAGGCTCATCCCACCCTATAACCACTAATGTATAAACAAGGGAGCAAACCCCACTCTCTTCTAGCACTGATGATGTTCCCTAGTTGGGTCATGAAACGTCTGCAAGAAAACCACCAAGCTCAGAGAGCACCAAGGACCCCACAGTCCTCCTCCTCCTCCTCCTCCTCCTCCTCCTCCTCTCCACAAACCCCACTCCCTCTAGCACTGATGATGTTCCCTAGTTGGGTCATGAAACGTCTACAAGAAAACAATAAAGCTCAGAGAGCATCAAGGACCCCACAATCCTCCTCTTCCTCTTCCTCCTCATCCTCCTCATCCCCCCCCCCTCGGCAAATCTCACTCCCTTCTAGCACTGATGATGTTCCCTAGTTGGGTCATGAAACATCTGCAAGGAAACCACCCAGCTCAGAGAGCACCAAGGACCCCACGGTCTGTCCTTCCTTCCTTCCTTCCTTCCTTCCTTCCTTCCTTCCTTCCTTCCTTCCTTCCTTCCTTCTAGCACTGATGATGTTCCCTAGTTGGGTCATGAAACATCTGCAAGGAAACCACCGACCTCAGAGAGCACCCCACAGTCCTCCTTCTCTTCCTCCTCCTCTTCCTCCTCTCCAGAAATCCCCCTCGGTTCAAGCACTGATGAGCGAACCTCGTTTGGCTCATGAAAACCTGCCAGAAAAACAACCAAGCTGACAAGAGCACCCAGGACCCCTCATTTCAATCCTGAGCCACAAATATTGTCATTCATCAGAGACTCGGTCAGCCTGCCGTCCACCCTGCACCTGTCCGCTGCATTTTCCCCAATGCTCATCTGGCGTTGCGTGGGCCTCCTTCCTCTCCATTTGCATTTACTACCTTTTGAAAAAGGAGCAGGGCAGCTGGAAAAACACAGCTGCCTTTGCAAAGCCTGAGTTGCTGGTTCTGCTGGGCTCTCAGCTTCTGCAGGAAACGCAGAGTGATTCGTTTCATAAAGCCAATTTTAGAACCTAGAACACAGGGTCATAGGGCTGGGTGGGACCTTGGAGGTCATCTAGTCCAACCCCCCTGCTCAAAGGCAAGAGACCCCATACCTTCCAGACAAGGGACTGTCCAGTCTCTTAAAAACCTCCAGCGACAAAGCACCCCAATTCTGGAGGGACACTGGTTAATTGTTCTCACTGTCAGGAAGTTTCTCCTTAGTTCCAGGTTGCTTCTCTCCTTGGTTAGTTTCCTTCCGTTGCTTCTTGTCCTGCCCTCAGGCGCTTTGGAGAATAGCTTGACTCCCTCTTCTTTGGGGCAGCCCCTCAAATACTGGAATGCTGCACTCATGTCACCCCTCGTCCTTCACTTCATTAAACTAGCAGAAGAGAATAACAGAGTTGGAAGGGACCTTGGAGGTCTTCTAGTCCAGCCCCATGCTCAAACAGGAAATGCTATACCACTTCAGACAAATGGCTGTCCAGTCTCTTCTTAAAAGCCTCCAGTGATGGAGCGCCCATGATTTCTGGTGGCCAACTGTTCCACTGGTTAATTGTCCTCCCTGTCAGGAAGTTTCTCCTTAATTCCAGGTTGCTTCTCTCCTTGATTAGTTTCCATCCGTTGCTTCTTGTCCTGCCTTCAGGCACTTTGGAGAATAGCTGGACTCCCTCTTCTTTGGGGCAGCCCCTGAGAGATTGGAACACTGCTATCATGTCACCCCTGGTCCTTCCCTTCATTAAATTAGACATTCCTGCACCCACAACTTATGGTGGCAAGTTGTTCCACTGATGAATTGTTCTAACTGTCAGGAAGTTTCTCCTTAATTCTAGGTTGCTTCTCTCCTTGATTAGTTTCCACCCGTTGCTTCTCGTCCTGCCTTCAGGTGCTTTGGAGAATAGCTTGACTCCCTCTTCTTTGGGGCAGCCCCTGAGATACTGGAAGACTGCTATCAACTCCCTCCCAATCTTTCTCTTTGATAGCACGGTTTACTCCAGAATAAGGGGCAGGCTAGATTACCAGCAGCTGCAACTCCTTCCCATCTGCAGCCGTGAACCCCAAGACCATTGCA
>NW_015396457.1:0-2594 GCF_001527695.2 Protobothrops mucrosquamatus
AGAGACATCACCCTGCCAACAAAAGTACATATAGTCAAGGCCATGGTTTTCCCAGTTGCAATGTATGGCTGTGAAAGTTGGACCATAAGAAAGGCCGAGCGCCAAAGAATTGAGGCCTTTGAACTATGGTGCTGGAGAAGACTCCTGTGAGTCCCCTGGACTGCAAGGCGATCAAACCGGTCTGTCCTAGAGGAGATCAACCCTGACTGCTCTTTAGAAGGCCAGATCCTGAAGTTGAAACTCAAATACTTTGGCCATCTAATGAGAAGGAAAGACTCACTGGAGAAGAGCCTAATGCTGGGGAAGATTGAGGGCAATAGAAGAATGGGATGACAGAGAATGAGGTGGCTGGATGGAGTCACTGAAGCAGTAGGCGTGAGCTTAAATGGACTCCAGAAGATAAAAGCCTAGATGATAGGCAACCTTGGCTCTTTTATGACTCGTGGACTTCAACTCCCAGAATTCCTGAGCCAGCCATGCTGAGGGGAAAGGGAGAGGTTTCCAAGCTGAGCCATGCTGGCTCAGGAATTCTGGGAGTTGAAGTCCACGAGTCATAAAAGAGCCAAGGTTGCCTACCCCTGCTCTAAACCAATTTTTTGGGGCCTCTAATACTGTTAGGGCAGTGTAGCGGCTTAGCAGTTAAGACGCTGGGCTTGTCAGCTAGGAAGCCAACAGCCCAAGTTCAAGACCTGAGCACCCCATGATGGGGTGAGCTCCCATCTTCGGCCCAGTTCCTCAGAACCTAGCAATTCGAAAGCATGCAAATGCGAGTAGATTAATAGGTACCACTTCAATAGGAAGGTAACAGCGCTCTGTGACCTCCTGTTGGCCACATGACCGTGGCCAGCACTGGCTCAATGGCCTCAACATGGAGATGAACACTACGTCCTAGAGTCGGCCTAGCGGAGTAAAATCCGCAGGGACTCCCTTTTTTCTTTTACCCAGTTTCTATTATATTCCACCAGAAAAACTTTCCATCAACTTGCTACTGAAGATGCTGTAAAGTTTATGCTCCAAAACCGTCACAAACATTAACATTAATCCTGGAGACAGAGAGGAAACAAAACCACAATCTGCATGCAACACTACAGGCTCCTTTTGTGTTCCTAGCATCTGTTCAGCAGATTAAGGATTTGTATAGAGGGCAAATATTTGTGGCCAAAATGGAACGAAAGGAGAATGAATATGTTTTTAGCCCGTGAATGAGACTGCAGGGAAACAGAACACTATGCCCCTTTCTCAAAATAAATGCATTTATTTCACTGTAAGAATTATGGTTTTAATTTTGGAGACGGGGATCATCTCAACACCTCTGCTGATGATCCTGCCCCAGCTTATAAGACCCTCGACCATGGTCCATAATTCTGTTTCAGCTGCAGCTGAACACAAACACACCCAATTTTTTCCCCAAAGTTTTTGCCTAGACATTTCAGGTGGATAATTTCTCCCAATTTCTCCAAGAGAAAGAAAAATAATAATAATAACTCTCAAGGACAGGATTCCTCCTTAACAACCCTTGGCATCACTCTTTGAATAGCTCTGTAGAAAAGTTCTTGCAGGATGACTAACTTATTTATGGTATGCTTTCTTACACCATCCTAACCACAAGGACTCTGGAGACTATAAAATAAGCACAGCAGGAAGAGAATAATAATAATAGTAAAGTTGGAAGGGACCCGGGAGGTCATCTAGTCCAACCCCCTGCTCAGGCAGGAAACCCTATACCATTTCGGACAAATGGCTGTCCAGTCTCTTCTTAAAAACTTCCAGTGTTGGAGCATTCACCACTGCTGGAGGCATTTCTGGTTAATTGTTCTGTCAGGAAGTTTCTCCTTAGTTCTAGTTTGCTTCTCTCCTTGGTTAGTTTCCATCTGTTGCTTCTTGTCCTGCCCTCAGACTCTTTGGAGAATAGCTTGACTCCCTCTTCTTTGTGGCAGCCCCTGAGATATTGGAAGACTGCTATCATGTCCCCCCTCGTCCTTCTCTTCATTAAACTAGACATACCCAATTCCAACAACCGTTCCTTATAGGTTTTAGCCTCCAGTCCCCTAATCATCTTTGTTGCTCTTCTCTGTACTCTTTCTAGAGTCTCAACATCTTTTTTACATCGCGGTGACCAAAACTGGATGCAGTATTCCAAGTGTGGCCTTACCAAGGCCTTGTAAAGTGGTATTAATACTTCACGTGATCTTGATTCTATCCCTCTGTTAATGCAGCCTAGCTATTCATATGACTTAATGTCTAGGAAAAATTAATTTACTAAATCCGGAGAGGGAAAGGTGTTGGGCTTACCGCTGCCTTACCGAGACCTATGAATGTGAATTTGCCTGTTGCACACACATTTTTATAGGCATCTACTTAAGATGCCAAGAGGGAGGTGGATTCCCAGGCTTAATCTTTGCAGAATGTAGGGGGAAATCCTTTAAAGCAGACATGTCAAACACAAGGCCCAGGGGCCAGATGCAGCCCGCGAAATGGTTTCATGTGGCCCGCGAAGCCATCCTGGAAACAATGAGGGAATGGCCCCCGCTGCCTTGGCCCTGACCCAGACTGGCCGGGAGCCAATGTACAATTTTGTGGTGGCCATCAACACA
>NW_015396457.1:3825-8263 GCF_001527695.2 Protobothrops mucrosquamatus
AGTTGGAATAGGTTGGCAAGATTGACCGAAAAAGGGGAAACTACAGAAAATGGGATATCATGGAACAAGAGATTACTTGATTGGCATAGTCAACAGGGCAGAAGATCCCACTCATCTGTGTTTGTGGGGTCCTTGGTGCTCTCTGAGCTTGGCTGTTTTCTTGCAGACATTTCATTACCCAATTAGGTAACATCATCAGCGTAGAAAGGAGTGGGGTTTGGTCTCTGCTTATATGCAAGTGGCTTGCTCTGTGTTGGTTGGTGGTTTAGTGGTCGCTTGATTAAGCTGTTGTTCACTGAACCAAGAACATTTTCTACCAACACTGCCTTGGTAAGGCCACACTTGGAATACTGCATCCAGTTTTGGTCACCATGATGTAAAAAAGATGTTGAGATTTTAGAAAGAGTACAGAGAAGAGCAACAAAGATGATTAGGGGACTGGAGGCTAAAGCATATAAGGAACGGCTGCTGGAATTAGGTATGTCTAGTTTAATAAAGAGAAGGACGAGGGGGGACATGATAGCAGTGCTCCAGTATCTCAGGGGCTGCCACAAAGAAGAGGCAGTCAAGCTATTCTCCAAAGCGCCTGAAGGCAGGACAAGAAGCAACGGATGGAAACTAACCAAGGAGGGAAGCAACCTAGAACTAAGGAGAAACTTCCTGACAGTTAGAACAATTAACCAGTGGAACAACCTGCCTCAACAATTAACCAGTGGAACAACCTGCCTCCAGAAGCGGTGAATGCTCCAACACTGGAAGTTTTTAAGAAGAGACTGGACACCCGTTTGTCCGAAATGGTATACGGTTTCCTGCCTGAGCAGGGGGTAGGACTAGATGACCTCCAAGATCTCTTCCAACATTCTTATTATTATTATTAACACTGACAGGGAAAGCCAATATATAAACAGAAAGCAAACCCCACTCCTTTCTAGCACTGATCATGTTACCTAGTTGGGTAATGAAATGTCTGTACGAAAACAAACAAGCCCCCAGTTCAACCCAGAGCTATAAATATTCTCTATAAATATTCTCTTCTATCAGTTCAATTTGTTTCAGTGTTCTTGAAATTAATAAAGCTCTTCTTCTGGAATTGTTTTCATTCCTCCCTAGAGATGATCAAGCGGCAGGGGCGAAGTCTGGCTTTGGGCTCTCCGTCTGGTGCCACAAAGCCACCTTCTTGGGCACGTCTAATATCGTGCATTTGGCAAACTCCACCTGTGGTAGAAGAGATCCTTTTATGCTCAACTTCTTTTCAGGTGAGATTCCGGGAAAGACACACCGTTACCAAACCTGGAGACGACTCTGTGCATTGTGAGAAGCTCAAAGAGATTTGTTTACCTTGGCAACCGTTTTCACTTGGCTGGTTTTCTAAACCCTGGGCAGGCCATCGATGGATTATTTTTTTCCCCTGTCCCTGGAGGTCTCCACTTCTTCCCCTTGTTTTTCCTTCTTCTGTCCCAGTGAAACTGCTTTCCTTCAGCGGCAGCAGAGGTGTAGGAACAGGCTTGGAAGCTTCAGATCTTCATGGATCTACAGGACAGAGCAGAGAATTCAATTTGATTCAAAGATTGTTATCACATATATAGCTATAGTTACATCACCCATCCAGCACTGTTTACCTGAAGGAAAGATTAGTTTGGATTTTTTTTAAATTTTCTTACGGGAAGGCTATCTTAGATTTGCAGAGAATATAATAATGGAAACCAACATGCTTCCCCCCCCCTCTAACTTTCCTCTAAAGTTGTCCTCTAAATTCAAGATCTTCTGCTAATTGTGTTGTTGCAGGAGATGACCAGGCTGAGCCTGAGGGAGAAGTCAAACAAGTCATAAGTCATGAGTCCTTGCCCACTTGCAAGAGACCTAAGTCCAGCCCATTGAATGCCTTTCTTATCTCCTGCTAATTTTCCCTTGACGGTTAATTGGTCAGATTCTTGTAGACAGCTTAAGCTTCCAATAAATCTTTATACTCATTTGAATTCCCCAGTCATTTGACAGTTGTGTTCTTGATAAAATAATAATAATAATAATAATAATAATAATAATAATAATAATAATAATAATAATAATAATAATAATAATAATAATAGTACCAAGCCCTAAGGACAAATGCATACAAAGTCAAAATTGAGAAGACAACAACAGACAGTAAGTGCCGCCTATGCAAAGAAGCTGAAGAAACAGTGGACCACCTGGTAAGCTGCTGCAAGAAGATCGCACAGACTGACTACAAGCAGCGGCATGACAAAGTAGCAACAATGGTGCATTGGAAGATCTGCAAGAAATATCATTCGCCTGTAAGCAAGAACTGGTGGGATCATAAAATAGAGAAATTCACAGAAAATGATAAAGTTAAACTGCTCTGGGACTTCAGAATTCAAACAGACAAGCACCTGCAACATAACACCCCGGACTTAACAATTGTCGATAAGAAAGACAAAAAAGTCTGGATAGTGGACGCGGCAGTGCCTGGAGACAGCAGAATAGACGAGAAAGAACTGGAGAAGATAACAAAATACAAAGACCTACAAATAGAAATAAAAAGACTGTGGCAAAAGCAAGCAAGGGTAGTACCAATAGTAATAGACGCCTTGGGTGCAATCCCAAAACAATTAGAGCACCACTTGAACACCATTGGCATTGACAAATTCGCCATTAGTCAATTGCAAAAGGCGGCCTTACTAGGAACTGCTTCCATCCTGCGACGATATCTGTAATACCATCAAACATCCACATCTGCCTATCCCAGGTCCTTGGGAAGGACTCGATAGGTAGACAAAATGCCAAATGCAGTCTGAACATCTGGCTGACTGTGCCATAACAACAACAACAACAACAATAATAATAACAACTACTCTATTCCATCTTTCTGCTTGAAGCCACCTGAATTATTTTGAGCTGGTCATTCTCTTTCAGTGCATCCCTCCTCACAAAGTGGTTGTTATGGGGAAAAAAGAAGGAAGCACAATCTACACCGCCCCCCCCCAAACCATACAAAACAAAAATGGGATACTGATAAGCAAAGAAAGAAAGAAGTAAAATATTCATATATTTTTATTTTTCTATGTTATATTTTTGTTAAGTCTTTTATGAAGTTTGTTTCAAAATCTATAAGACTGACTGAGATTGTAAATGGAGTTGAAGACTGCCTAATGCTTCTATTGATCAATTTCTTAATAGTTCCACCAGTACTTATTACAAGTATGTTTATGCCACTTCTGTCAAAAAATGAAACTGAATGGCTTAGATTCCTGTAACTGTCATCAACAACGATGTGGAGTGAATGAAACTGTGCAGAGCTCATGGGAGTTACCCATGTGAGGCATTCTGGAATCCAGGAGGAATACAAAGATGATTAGAGGATTGGAGGCTAAAACATATAAGGAACGGTTGCTGGAATGTCTAGTTTAATGAAGAGAAGGACGAGGGGGGACATGATAGCAGCGTTCCAATATCTCAGGGGTTGCCCCAAAGAAGAGGGAGTCAAGCTATTCTCCAAGGCACCTGAAGGCAGAACAAGAAGCAATGGATGGAAACTAATCAAGGAGAGAAGCAACCTAGAACTAAGGAGAAACTTCCTGACAGTTAGAACAATTAACCAGTGGAACAACCTGCCTCCAGAAGCGGTGAATGCTCCAACACTGGAAGTTTTTAAGAAGAAACTGGACAGCCATTTGTCTGAAATGGTATAGGGTTACCTGCCTGAGCAGGGGGTTGGACTTGATGACCTCCAAGGTCCCTTCCAACTATTATTATTATTATTATTATTATTATTATTATTATTATTATTATTATTATTATTATTATTATTATTATTATTATTATCATCATCATCATCATCATCATCATTATTATTTAGAAATGCCTGATGACTTTGGGCCTCTCTCTTTCTTTCTCTCTCTCACCAAACTAGCTAACATTACCAGTGCTAATAGGAAGAGGGGTTCGCTCTCAATTCATATTTTAGTGGATTGCCCTATCGGTGGGAGTGTTCTTGGTGGTTCTTTGAGAGGATCTCTCATTTCAACCCTGAACTAGAAATATTCTTTTTGGTAGTCTCAGTCCATCAGATCTGAGGTTCTGATCTGGACCATGTTGATCAAAGAAAGGATTTTGGTCCTTCTGAATGGCTACAACGGCTTTATTAAAGCCAGCTGAAGATATCTTACTACTGAAGGGTCAAGCAGACACTTCCCCTGTCCCATATACAGAAGCTAAGCTGCAACTAATTTCAACACTGGTATTAAGAGAAGATGTTGAAATGCACCTGACGGGAACAAGGGAGTCCAAGGAAGACTATGTAGAAGACATATAACTGTTCTCCATTCTGTTTTTCCTGGCATCTGCTGCTGAGGGGTCCCTACATACCTAAGGGTAGGGCCCAGCCTGACCCAGAGTGCCCCTATTGTGGTGCACCTGGCTTGTGTAACAATTGGGGAGG
>NW_015396458.1:0-8262 GCF_001527695.2 Protobothrops mucrosquamatus
ACAAAACACTTTCCTCTTCCATTTGGCTGGGCCCCAAACTGTGTGGGACTAGTTTGAAAAATGGACAACTCAGCTTTCACATTTCCTCAATTAGGACTTCTAACAAGGAAATGAATCAGTGGTTTCTTATCCTGTCCTTCATATTTTTGCATGAGATGTAAAAGTAATATTAACACTTAATTTCCCTGCCCTTATTCAGCACAGAGTGTCTCCTACACGTTTTAAAAGAAAGAAAAGTTAAAATTCTACCTTAAGGAAAGTAAAAGCCAGAGCTATATAAATCAAGCCTAAATTGCACAAATTTAAAAAAAAAGAAAAGAAAAGTAGACATCTTGTGGCAAAGAATATTACATGCATGTTGAATGAAGATAATATGCTCCTAGGAAAATGCAACACATATTGGATGGATGCGTGTTAGGGATCTAAGGACGTAATGTAAAGTACATTATCTGTAATTTGGATACAGAATAACAGAGTTGGAAGGGACCTTGGAGGTCTTCTAGTCCAACCCCTTGCTCAGGCACGAAACCTTATACCAGGGGTAGGCAACCTTGGCCCTTTTATGACTCATGGACTTCAACTCCCAGAATTCCTGAGCCAGCCATGCTGAGGGGAAAGGGAGAGGTTTCCATGCTGAGCCATGCTGGCTCAGGAATTCTGGGAGTTGAAGTCCACCAGTCATAAAAGAGCCAAGGTTGCCTACCCCTGCCCTATACCATTTCAACCATTTGTTTAATGACCAAAGTTACAATAACACTGAAAAATATGATTTCATGACTGTTTTTCAAACTTAGGACCATTCCTGTGGTCACACGATCAAAATTCAGATGTTTGGCAATTGGTTCATATTTATGGCGGTTGCAGTGTCCTGAGGTCGTGTGATGCACCTTTTGTGACCTTCTGATAAGCAAAGTGAGTAGGGAAGCTGGATTCACTTAACAACCGTGGCAAAGAAAGGACATAAAATGGGGCAAAACCCACTTGACTCCTGTCTTGCTTAGCGACAGAAATTTTAGGATTGATTGTGGTCGTACGTTGAGGACGACCTGCATGTAGCCCGTGTTGCATAATCTAGCCTACTCAAGTCTGTGTCCTCCCTATAGCTGATCCTCGACTTACAACCAGTTACTTAGCAATCGTTCAAAGTTATGACAGACCTCTCCGTCATGACCCGGCTGTGAAGTTTCGATAGTGCATTTCCATAGCTGAGAATGGACTGGAACTCAGGTCCTTCTGGTCTGACTTTCTGCATACCCACTAATTTATGCATAGTCATCATATTTTCATCATGTAAAACTAAACAAAAACAACACTCTGTTCAAACAAAGCTACACAAGACACATCCACACAATTATTTTCGTAATAATGGTTCTGGTTATTATCCTAACTATTTTTTAAATCGGCTTATTATATGCATATCCTGGACATTGTAATTACTGTGTAATTTTGTGTATTCCTTGTTAACCATCAGGACTCCTAACATGTTACAGTGGTGTACAACTAAGTTTAATTTAATAATAATAATAATAATAATAATAATAATAATAATAATAATAATAATAATAATAATAATAATAATAATAATAATAATTATTATTATTATTATTATTATTATTATTATTATTATTAATAATAATAGTAGTAGTAGTAAAGTTGGAAGGGACCTTGGAGGTCATCGAGTCCAACCCCCTGCTCAGGCAGGAAACTCTACACCATTTCGGACAAATGGCTGCCCAGTCTCTTCTTAAAAACTTCCAGTGTTGGAGCATTCACCGCTTCTGGAGGCAGGTTGTTCCATTGGTTAATTGTTCTAACTGTCAGGAAGTTCCTCCTTAGTTCTAGGTTGCTTCTCTCCTTGATCAGTTTCCACCCGTTGCTTCTTGTCCTGCCTTCAGGCGCCTTGGAAAATAGCTTGACTCCCTCTTTATTTATTTATTTATTTATTTATTGAATTTATATACCGCCCTATCTCCCTTACGGGACTCAGGGCGGTGAACAGGCGATAATAAAAACCACAATAAATATACACAAATTTCTGTCTAAAATCAAATTAAATAACAGGCCTGCTCTAAAAATACCCCATACAAAACCCCCACTAAAACATAATCAAACTACGCCAGGCCGGCGAAAAAGGCAGCCCCTGAGATATTGGAGGACTGCTATCATGTCCCCCCTCGTCCTTCTCTTCGTTAAACTAAACATACCCAATTCCAGCAACCGTTCCTCATATGTTTTAGCCTCCAGTCCCCTAATCATCTTTGTTGCTCTTCTCTGTACTCTTTCTAGAGTCTCAGCATCTTTTTTACATCGTGGTGACCAAAACTGGATGCAGTATTCCAAGTGTGGCCTTACCAAGGCATTGTAAAGTGGTATTAACACTTCATGTGATCTTGGTTCTATCCCTCTGTTAATGCAGCCTAGCACTGTGTTGGCCTTTTTGGCAGCTGTAGCACACGGCTGGCTCATATTTAAGTGATTGTCCACTAGGACTCTGAGGTCCCTCTCACAGTTACTACTATTGAGCAAGGTACCCCCTATACTATGCCTGTACATTTGGGTTTTCTTGCCTAAATGTAGAACCTTGCTTTTTTCACCATTGAATTTCATTTTGTTAGATAGCACCCAGTGTTCAAGTCTGTCCAGATCCTCCCTTGGTTTCCTGATCATCTTCAGTCTGTGCTAACCAGGTTTGACTGAGCTTAGGGTTCTCTTGAAATCAGCGAAAAGAGAGCAGAATATTTGCTGTACGGTTGCTGCTGGAACTGGAAACTGAGGGATTTAAAATGTACAGCAGAGTCTTCCCTGAGGAAATCTTGACTGACGTAGGAAACGTTAACCTTGGATTGCCTTTCAGCTTTCAGCGTAGCATCCTGATGACTGTTTCATTTTTCTTAAAAAGAACGTCCTTCTTTTCTGAACATTGACTTAGCATTAATGTTGGCTCTCCTATGTTCAGTTTTATTCTTTGCAAGTCTGCCTCTTAATCCCTGACATTTCTGGAACTTCAACAGACATACTTCTGCAGCTGCAGCTGATAAACTGAAACATCTATTAAAAGCATGAGAAAAAAAAATCTTCTAAGCTTTATATACTGCATCCAGTTTTGGTCACCACGATGTGAAAAAGATGTTGAGACTCTAGAAAGAGTGCAGAGAAAAGCAACAAAGATGGTCAGGGGACTGGAGGCTAAAACATATGAGGAATGGTTGCTGGAATATTGGGTATGTCTAGTTTAACGAAGAGAAGGACGAGGGGGGACATGATAGCAGTCTTCCAATATCTCAGGGGGTGCCCCAAAGAAGAGGGAGTCAAGCTATTCTCCAAAGCGCCTGAAGGCAGGACAAGAAGCAACGGATGGAAACTAATCAAGGAGAGAAGCAACCTAGAACTAAGGAGAAACTTCCTGACAGTTAGAACAATTAACCAGTGGAACAACCTGCCTCCAGAAGCTGTGAATGCTCCAACACTGGAAGTTTTTAAGAAAAGACTGGACAGCCATTTGTCCGAAATGGTATAGGGTTTCCTGCCTGAGCAGGGGGTTGGACTTGATGACCTCCAAGACCCCTTCCAACTTTATTATTATTTATTATTTATATCTGCCCTTTTAGATTTCTTTCTTTTTTTTTAAGGTGGAGATCCTTCTATTTCAGGAGACAAACTTTTGTCCAGCTGAGAACTGACAGTGCAGTTTTTGTTCTATCGAGGCCTCTTTAAAAGTCTTAACCTTACTGTTTTTTTTAATCTGCTTTTCCTCTTTATGCACTGATATAGGTAGCCCTTGACTTATGACCATAATTGAGCTCAGAATTATGGTTGCAAATCATGCTGGTCATTAAGTGGGTCACCACATGACCACACCCAATTTTATGACCTTTTGTGCAGAGTCTGTTAAGCGAAACACTGGGGTCATTAAACGAGTGTGGTGCTCATGAAGTGAATCCATTGTCTGTAATGACAATGTTTTTGGGGTTTTTTTTGCTGGAAACCAGAAGGAAATATGTTTCTGGCCCCCCCAAAAACACAACATTGTAAATTGTGGTCACATGACCACAGGACACTTGCAAATAGCTGCAAATTCCGGCTGATTCCCGATCACCCCAAATGTAAACAAGTGACTCGGTGGGAGGCATGGCCACTGGAACTTTGTAGCCCTGGGGAGGTCTGTCGCAACTTCGAATGAGCACTAAGCGACCCGTCATAAGTTGAGGTTTATTTGTGGTTTGATATGGCTTCACTACCGTTGTTTGAGGTTTAATTGTCTTGGGAGGTCAGCACAGATAGGTGGATTTAAAATTTGAAATATGGAATAGAAGTGAAGACAATCATGAATGTTCCCCAATTTACATGTGTGTGTGTTTGTGCGCGAACAGGTATATGTGTGTATTTGTGCATGCAGATGTTCCTTTCACACTAAGCCCTTCTGTTTCATTACATTACCACAGATTACGGAATATTTCATGCATGCACAAAATGCCTCTATAAAAAAGCAATTAGCAAATTTAGCGCACACCTGTGAAATCCAGTCTTTGAGAGTCAGTTCTAGAAAATGGCATTTCTATAAAAATAGAATTTAGGACTGTGGGTCAAAATGCAAAGACGTTGCATTCTTTTCCAATAAATTTTAGCCTAGCTCTGCAGATATTTTTCTGCAGGAGATAGACAGCAGCCAAGTAGAGTCAAGAGTTGGGAAAGAGAGCTGTGGGAACTGAAATCTTTCTCATGAAAATAGGGTGTGATCTGGTAAAAGTACAGTTCACTTGAGAGACCATTCCAGATCTTAGCAGAGTGGGCATCAACCGTCTTCTGAAACTCTCAACCCCGACAGAAAAACTAAGCAGATAGATTTAAATAACTTTTTCTTCATCAAACTGAATGAGAATACAGGTATTCCTTGACTTACGATCACAATTTCTGTTGCTAAGCCAGATGTTTGTTAAATGAATTTTACCAATGATACCACTCTAAAGGCAGAAAGTGAAGAGGAACTAAAGAGCCTCAGGGTGGGACTAAAAAGACTGGGTGGGATTAAAAAGTTCAATCAATCAATTCCAACTTTGCGAGATCTTTTTTTTCCCCATGAGAAGTTGAAATTGATTGATTGAACCTTTTTTCTTTTTTGCACATGGTGGCGGAGGCCTAAAGCGAAAAGGTTTTATAAAACCCAGCTGAAGGCCTAGAACTGGGGCGACAGTGCGCGTGCCCACAGAGAGGGCTCTGAGTGCCGCCTCTGGCACCCGTGCCATAGGTTCACCACCACTGGCATAGGGTCTCCTACTTGAGCAGGGGGTTGGGCAAGAAGACCTCCAAGGTTCCTTCCAACTCTGTCATTCTGAATAAGGGTTGCCAATTTTTTTTTAAAAATGTAATTTTGTCTTGTTTTGTTCAGGCTGATGATCTTGTTATCAACCCATCTACCACGCTGAAGGAGAAGCCGGACCCAAATGACTTAGTATTTGGGACAGTTTTCACAGACAACATGCTGTTTGTTGAATGGTCCTTAAAATCTGGATGGGACGTTCCTCAGATTAAGCCCTTGGAGAATCTCTCTGTGCATCCAGCCATCTCAGCACTGCATTATGCTGTGGAAGTGAGTATAGCGACAGAATGAAGAGAAACTTCATTCTATCTTTGTCATTAAATTAAAAAAAAATAATAGTCTGGTCTTTTATACAAATGTGACTTCTTTTCGTTTCAAGTCAGTGCAAAGTCTCCCAAGGATAGTCTTTCCCAGCCTTCTCCAGTTGTGTTGGAGTTTAATTCCCCAGAATGAGGAGAGTTGAACACATCTGGAGAACATCAAATTGGAAAAGAATGATTGATTGAGAGGGTGAGGCATGAACAGTGAACGGATAAAGTCCAGATTTTGAAAATCGTTTTGCTGATCTTCATTTTCCCCCGGAATAGGTAGATGAGGGAAGAAACTGATATTTTCCAACTTCCAATGTCCCTTGTTGGCTTCTTCTTACAGATAGTAAGAAAATGCCAATGTAGGGTCACTCACCATTTTTTTCCTTAAAAAATGGCATTAGTTGAAGATACATCAGTCATGACAACCCATGCATCACATTTTAGCTGACACTGTTCTTCTGAGATGCTAGTAAGTAAGTATTGTCGATGGTTTAAGCATCACACTAAACTTTAGACATACTTTTTTTTTTTAATGAGTCAATGCTGAGTTAAGCAACATTCACAATTTACAAACCACAGTGGCTGGCTTTGCAAGACGTATGAACGCCAAACCAATCCTCATTATGGTTTAGTACAATGTGTGAAACTAACCAAGAAATAGTAACGGTAACCGTATTTATTCTCTCGTTCGTCACATGGCCAAAGACACATTTGTGATGCTGTTTCTTCATTCATAACAGCTATTGAAGGCTGTTGTGAGCGCAGTGGTGGTGCGTTGGTTAGAATGCAGTACTGTAGGCTACTTCTGCTTCCTGGCGCCTGCCTGCAGTTTGGCAGTTCAATTCTCACCAACTCGAGGTTAACTCAGCCTTCGATCCTTCTGAGGTCAGTAAAATAGGACCCAAATTGCTGGGGGCAATAGGCTGACTCTGTAAATCGCTTAGAGAGGGATGTAAAGCACAAGTGTTACATAAGGAACGGTTGCTGGAATTGGGTATGTCTAGTCTAATGAAGAGAAGGACGAGGGGGGACATGATAGCAGTGTTCCGATATCTCAGGGGCTGCCCCAAAGAAGAGGGAGTCAAGCTATTTTCCAAAGTGCCTGAAGGCAGGACAAGAAGCAATGGGTGGAAACTAACCAAAGAGAGAAGCAACCTAGAACTAAGGAGAAACTTCCTGACAGTTAGAACAATTAACCAGTGGAACAACCTGCCTCCAGAAGCGGTGAATGCTCCAACACTTGAAGTTTTTAAAGAAGAGACTGGACAGCCATTTGTTCGAAATGGTATAGGGTTTCCTGCCTGAGCAGGGGGTTGGACTAGATGACCTCCAAGGTCCCTTCCAACTTTATTATTATTATTATTATTAAGTCTAAGTGCTATTGCTATTGTAGTTTATTATTATAGCTGCCAATACAGTATATGTTTATTTCATGGCTGACAGTACAACAGGGGTGACATAAACAGGAACAATTCTTAGAATTTATCATTCCCCCAAATGCAGTTCTTCACAACTGCAATATCAGTGAAGGCACCAAACAAAAAAGCTGCAGCTGATCAAAAAAGCAGTAAATTCTGAGAACCATACTTAATCCTCCTTGATATACAGGTAGTCCTTAACCTACAGCCATTCATTGAGCGACTGTTCAAAGTTACGATGGTACTGAAAAAAGTGACTTAGGATCGGACCTTGCACTTATAATTGTAGTAAATCTTAACCCCGTTATCCACGATTGCATCCGAGGTTTCACACTAACTACACCATCTAAATCAGGAATGGCTGCTATTTTAAGTTTGTGGGAAACTTGAATTGATAAATTTGTGATAAGCCTTGATTTCAAATACTGGTTTCTGTGGAAAAAGGTGGCTCGTTGTGTTCAGATATTATAGGCCTTTCATTTAAGACCTTCTATGCCTTAATGAGTCTTTTTGGTTTAGTGCAGGGGTAGGCAACCTTGGCTCTTTTATGACTCGTGGACTTCAACTCCCAGAATTCCTAGGCCAGCATGGCTAAACATGGAAACCTCTTCCTTTCCCCTCAGCATGGCTGGCTCAGGAATTCTGGGAGTTGAAGTCCACGAGTTATAAAAGAGCCAAGGTTGCCTACCCCTGGTTTAGTGTGTCATGCAAAGACAGTTCCACTCTGTGATTTAAGGCCAATTTACACATATATATCCATCATTTGCAAAACTGGAGTATTTACAGATGAACGGGATGTTCCAGATTTACAGATGAACGGGACGTTCCCGCAGTAAGCACTGTATTTGCAGTGTAATGGAAGTGCCATCTATCCTTATCGTTATAATTCGATGCTTGGGGTTCTGGAAAATCAAGACAAATTTTTGAATGAGCTTTTGGCATGTCAGAAAGCAAGTTGCCCACCTGTACTGAAATGAATTGGTGACTGCCAGAAACCAGCGTGGTTACTGATCAAGTTGTGTAGGCCCAAGGTTCCAGATCATAGTCCAAAAACATCAACACAGGTTATATTCCATTTGTGTCGGAGCCTTAATCAAGGGCACGTTTTGGGTGCCAGTAAGGGAGGAGAAAACGTGGAGCAATTCTTTCAAACCCCTTTCTTTTTCGTCCCCCTCTTTTGCAGTGTTTGTAATGATTAAAAAAAAACCTGGATCTC
>NW_015396459.1:0-1629 GCF_001527695.2 Protobothrops mucrosquamatus
AAGGTGGAATTGTTTTATCTATCCTTAGACACTTATTTTAAAACTTATTTTTCAAATGTAGAAGAGGCACACACTATTCACGCAGGGCATTTTGGTTGAATAGGACCCTTACCATATTGCCAGTCCAAATTATAGAATATAATTTAATTAACTGACTGATTATATGCTGTCAAGTCTGTGTCAACTCTTAGCAGCTATATACTGTACATAGATTTTCTCTATGACTATTTGTCCTAACCCATTCCTTCAGATCTTCCACTAGAAGAGAATAGTTTGCAATAAAGTTCATAATAGCAGTTAAACTTCTGTGCACGTTCCCATTCCTAAAGCTAGTTGCCATAAATATTCAATTAAAATGTTCTTACAACTAAAAAGGATCTCTGACCTGCTCTCTCGCTCTCTCTCGCTCTCTCTCTCTCTCTCTCTCTCTCTCTCTCTCTCTCTCTCTGTATATGTGTGTATGTGTGTGTTTGTATTTTTTGCATGCCTTTGAATCAGTGTTGACATCTGGCATCTACCTGTCCTTTTCTGGGCAAGATGATTTTGGAAGTGTTTGCCATTATCTCCTTCCTAGGGCTGAGAGAGAGTGACTGGCCAAAGGCAGAAATAGAAATCATCTCCTGATAGTGGTTAAGGCACCAGGCCTTACTATACCAAATTGACTCTCTCACTCCTGATATTTAGTTTAATTATATCAGGGAAGTATTGTGAAAGAATAATGAAACTGTGGAAAGCTTTTTTTATATACTGGTAGTACTCATTTAGCAACTGCTTTGAATAACAACTTGCAAATACAATGGTAATAAACCATCATTAAAAATCATTTTCTGTTTAATACACATATCTATGAGGACAAAAGCCTTCAGTGTGGAACTGATTAAGGTCTGGTCAGTTTTAGACAACAGCTGCCAACTGGTTGTAATCAACTAATTATGGTCACAAAATGAGCTTGTTAACTTGTATAGGCTACCTTTTCCTACAAATATAGGACGCAGTGAACAAGCTTAATGGCAGTTAAGTGATGCCCCAATCATATAAGTGTCTTTTAATAAATATTTTGAAGAACATATAGGCGTAACAAGATGCTGAAGCAGTTTATGAGTTGAAGCCTTTGGGTTAAAATCTCAACCCCATAACACATTTAGGATTAGCTTCAGCCAAAATTCTGTTTCTTTGTCTCAGCCTCCCACCTGAAATATGCGATACAGCCTATATCATTGATCAAGATAAGTCTGAGATGTTGAATACTTCATATTTCTTACAGAATGAGAATTATTGTATAATGCGACCTGGTCACATTATATAATGTTGTGAGCATTCATTTAATTTGGAAAAGCCATGTAAGAAAAAAATCATTTAATTTATTTATTTATTTATTTATATTTAAACTTCTATGCCGCCCTTCTCCCCAGAGGGACTCAGGGCGGCTCACAGCATGTTAAAAAACAACACAAAAAACATTTCCCCTATAAAACCAATTAAAAAGCAAATATATTAATAGCTGTGTCATATTTAAAATCTTTGAAAATTTTTTAAAAATTATTCCCTATTTAAAATTCACCCTAGGTCAGTCCCGCTTGTTGAAAAAGCCATGTCTTGAGGGCGCGGCGGAAGGTTAGGAGATCCGGA
>NW_015396459.1:4067-8262 GCF_001527695.2 Protobothrops mucrosquamatus
ATTTTAAGTGATTTTCTATTGGCACCCGCAGCATGCCACCTCTCGGGGTTCCAAACCCCATCCTCAAGGTGGGCCCTTGAGATCTTAATGGGCCAGGCCTGCGCGAGGGGTGAATCGCGCAGGGCCAATAGGACCGTCCTCGGATAAATTGCTCAAATCATAAGTCCGGTTGTGGAAGATCAAAAAGAAAAGGGGGGGGGAAGGGAACCCAGCTATTCATAATTTTCCAAGAGAATAAGAAATTATATTCATATTCAGATGGTTAGCTTTCTGTTCCCAGTTCTGAAATGGTACAGATCAATTTGTTACCAGTTCAGTTCATGTTCTGTCTTCATCTCCAGGGATGCTAGAAAGACTAGCATATATTTCTATGGTTCTGTTTTTGATCTGAATTTCCAGACCAGATGGCATGGGCAGCTGACTCCCAAACCTTGATTCTCCTTTTCAGTTCTTAATTCTTAAGAAACTGTTAACTCTGGACTTGACCATTCCCAGGAAAAACAAACTGAGCCTTTTCAAGTTGTGGAACGGATTTGGGCATCTTCCTGTGTACGTTTGAAATTCAGCACCTTCCACTTCCCTTTATGACATCCTTGCTTACCCAAATCCATCAGCACATAAAACTATAAATGAGCCTTTGCATTGTTTTTTTTTCTAGTATAATAAGACTAAGTGACTCTATTACAAAGGCTGTACCAATTGTTTGCATGCCAGTATTTTTAAAAGAACAGTAGAAGAATGACATATATTCCAGATATGCCTCAGGACTATCAACAGTGATAGCAACCCTGGTGTTTGAAATGCTGCTGCTAACGGGCCCAGTTGTTCCTGCTTCTTGGCAAGATTGCTGTTGATAAAATAGATACCTTTTTAATATATGTAATATGGCTGTACAGCCCTTCAGAGATCTTTCCAAGAACATGGGGACAACACGTAGCAAACATCTGCAGTTCTACAAAGAAAATAGTTCTCCTTCTATGTTGGATGACAGGGCAACCACATGGTCCCAGAAAGATGCAGCTGCTTTAAGGAGTTGAAGACAGATTCTTCTTGATGCTCTACATCCTTTTGCCTGGTTTATTGCATAAATTTAGGAAACCATTGTTTCAAAAAGTAATATTTCTCCCATGAATGGAATTCTTTCTCCTCTATATAGAGAGAACTATGCATAGGCTGTAACACCAGCATCAGGAATTTATTCTGATATCCTCCTACTTCTTAAAAATCATATTAACTGTTCCAGCTTCACTCTTTAGATTCAAGTTAGGCAAATTTTTAGAGTTTAGTCTATTCAATGAAGGTTGTATACTACAAAAGGCAAGGAACTATTTTCAGACCAGCAAAATAAAGAGAAAAGAGTATAGATGTATTCTTGCAGCCTCCTCTGCTTCTGTGTTCCTTAAAGAAATTGGTATTCTCACCTGCAAAAAGCACATCTCAAGTAAGCAAAATGATAAAAGTGGTGATAAAAAAGGAGCATTTGATTAATTGATTATGTGACATCCAGTCATAGCTGACCCTTAGCTATGGCAAAACTATCTTTCAATAAATAATTCCATGGGGATGATCCTGTTGAGTTGGATCATTATTACCAATGAAAATATACTGGGAAAAAAGAAAGAGAAATGATTAATTTTCAAAATATATCGTCTAAGTCAGAAGATTTAAATAGTTGTTATGGATTCAGTGCAATTTGGAAGTACATGATCAAGAAGCATCTCTCTGTGGCAAAATTCCATAAGAGTTCATTTGTCTTCTGGAATTTGTGTGTGTGTCAGAATGGCAAGTGTGACCATGTAAAGAGGGCATTGATTGCGCAGCAATGGTTTTTAAAATCTCTCCAAGGATGTCTCTGGCCTGGGAAAAAATTATATCCCTCCCTAACTGTACTTTTCTGAATTTTTCATAATGTTTGGTTCCTCATCCATGCCTCTTTTTTAAAATAAAAAATTATGCTTCTAATTTGTGTATGTGTGTATTATTCAAGGAAAGCAAATGCCACCAATAATATAATTTGCAAAGCTTAATAAAAGCATCAACATTGTCATCAAGGCTTACATTAATGCCTTGGGAATTTTTTTCTCTTTCCTTCTTTTTCTCAAGAATAGAATATTGACAGGAGACAATTTTAGCAGTGATAGAAATGCTTTGTCATTGCATTGCACATCCACCATCACTATGCTTGTTAACTTCATTAGCACAATCATTGTCGCATTCAACTGACTGTCACTCATGCAACATCAAGAGGGTCTGAAATACAGTGTCTCCAATTGAATTTGAAAGATGATAGCGAAGCTCAGAAAAATTATGACCACACCATATAATTAGGATTGAGATATAAATTATAATTTTCCAGAAAGACGGTTTACTGGGAGCTTGCAGTGGTAAATGTGGGCTAGTATGTCAGTGTTAGTTGTTAATGAGAGGCTTTGTGAATATTGAAAAGGATTTATGAAGCAGACATAATTTCTTTTATGTGGTTGTTACAAAATATGTTTCCTTTCTAAAAGAATTTCTGAAGAAAGCTTGGTGCTTCTTTTGGCTTCAATATTTCCACAAGACAGCATTCAGTGATGTTTGCTTGGTTCTCCCTAATCTGTGGTTTACAGCATTCAGGTTTTGTGACTGTTGTAACATTTGTATGAAAAATAAAACAAATATTATTCTGCAGCCTAATTTATAACTATTCTGTGTGGAAAATCAGAATTTGCTTTAGGGTTAGATTTAGAGTTAATGGCTATGAGTTCCGTTTGAAACTTCTATTAAGGTTTGGCAGAAGTTAATATCCAAGTAACAACTTTGGTTCATATTAAACATATCTCTCCCAAAGTATTTTTGTGCCCTAAACATCAAACCATCAGTCATTGGAAAGATGAAACTGAGTTTAATAATTATTTTGACTATTGAATAAGTCAAATTAATAGGTTAACAATGGTATAATTCCAGTACTGATCAGAAACAGTAGACAAAGATGATGGGTATTGCTAAGAGCAATATCTTCAGTATTTCTGTGACTGTGGGAAACTAAATAAGACATATATCTTATTGGGAGCCGTGTGAGTACATATATACTAAACAGCTAAGAGCTGGCGGATGTTTAAATTCTTTTGGAAAGTGATCCCACTCTCACTTGCTGTGGAATAATGGAAGCGCTACAAAAAACTCATATCTTTACCTGATCTTGTTGACTTTTCACTGCCCTGATAGGCAAGTCAAACAACAAAACACAGACCTTGATATCCTATCAGGTACTCTGTCTTTGTCAACAGTTCATTCACTCTTTCTTTTGGTAATTGCTCAATCAAGAATTGAGCTACAAGCTAATATCTCATTAGAAAACTGATTAGGCATGATAAAGCAGAGTAAGCTGACTCAAACTAAAAGCTACTGCTACAACTTAATCATGCCAGTTCTTGTCCATTATTCGATGGATTAGACAGGAAATTGGGAAAAGGTCTCTGAAGGGAATGATGGCAAATCACTTTTGTTTGCCAAGAAAACTGCATGGATGCAATCTCCAGAATGCGAGCTGAGCTCAAAAATGTTTTTACCAAACCACACTTGTCAGTGCATTTGTTTTGCTCTGAGCAAAATGAGAAGAATACAATATTTCCCAAAAATTCATTTCAACTGACATTTATTTACTAATTTATTTCAGCTAGATTTATTTACACACACAGTTTTATCTTCCAGTATAGATGAACTTTTAACTTTTATAATTTCACTCACTTTCCATAATATGAGGCAGGTCAATTGGTGCTTGTCAAGGATGTGTCATATTTATTTAACTTGGTCTCAGTTTTCACCAGATAAAGGCATTTGGAAGAAAGAACCTACAGTGGATTCACAGAGATTACCAAGCCAAAATTTTGCTTCATTTTTGGATTAGCCTGGTCTGCAAAGTCAAGCCATTCACATAAAAAAATTAATTAGAAAAAAGAGATTCTTTGGGTTAGGAACATGGTGTGAGAAGAACTCAACTGAAGGCTGGCTTCCTCTTTGCTTCCTCTTTTCTCCTTCAGGAAGAAAAGCAAAACATGGGCCAGTGAGACCCTAAGCTGGGAATTTTGATTTGTGCCCACAGGAATAGTGAAAAATGACTTCATAAACAGCCTGTGGAACTTCTTATGCAAATACAGGTTCTTCATGATGAAGCATTTATTGGTTTTTTTTTTTCATATGAACACACAGGCCT
>NW_015396460.1:0-1447 GCF_001527695.2 Protobothrops mucrosquamatus
GTAACTCCACATTTTCATTTTCAGTCCCACATTTCCATCGAGGGTTTGCCAGGTAATCCTGTAGTAAGCTTTGATGCAGGCTCTAAAGAGGTGTCTGATTATATTGGCTTTTCTTTGAGCTATATTTTGGGCTTCTAGTTTAATTATAATCGTTGGCAATTACTGTTTTACCATTTCCTTGCATTCTGTCATGTGTCTGATTAACGAAACACTTCAAAGAACTTTCAGGCATTTTTTTTAACCTAAAAGCCTTTATTAAGATTACAGAGATGTCAGTACGACATGGTGGAATGCTAAGATCTGATTTTCCCTTCCTTTGCACGTAACATTCCAGGCATTTTTCCCTCCCCTATTTTGGGGTCATGATTCACATCTTCCAATTAATTTGGAGGGCAAAGATTCACTTCTGATTCCTTCTTCCCCGCTTTCCTTATGTTCTCCTCCCCTTTCCCTGTTGCCTGATTTAACTCTAAAAATACCAGACAGTTCTGCATATTGTCAAAGCAAGAATATACAGTATTTGCAGCATTGACACATTCTTCCTTTATGATGATGCACACCATGGCGTCACTCTTGAAAGTGATCAAAAATAGTTATAAGTAAGCAGAAATGCAAATAAACCCAACACAGAATCTGTTTGGGATTTACAGGATTTGGTTAGCAATATATATGGGTAATGAGTTGTGATTTGAAAAAGGACACATGGCATGGACATATTCTTTTAGAGAAAGGGGGATGTCCTCAGAATGATTTTCAGGTAAGTATCATCTGGTCGTTGTCTACTTTTAGCAACCATATAGATTTTCCTCATGACCTGGTCCTTCACGTCTTCCAACAGTGCATTCATTGCTATACTAAATAAGTCTATCCACTGTTCCACTGGTCATCCTCTTCTTCTCTTTCCTTCCGCTCCTCTTTCTCAGCATTAAAGCATTCTTCAGAGAGTGGGCCTTTGCATAATGTGTCTGGAGTAGAATAATTTGAACCCCTCCATTTGTGCCTCATGTGAGAATTCTGGTTTGATTTGTTCAATGATCCATTTGTTTGGTTTCTTATCTGTCCACGGTATTCTGAGGAATCTTCTCCAACACCAAAGTTAAAAATCATCAATATTCTTCCTATTTTGCTTCTTCAAGTTCCAATTTTCATTTACAAAAAGTATCACAGAGTATACCATGGCCTGCCCAATTCTGATCTTTGTAGGTACGGACACATCCCAGCATCTGAATATCTTTTCCAAGGTCTTTATGTGTTGTGTTCTTTGTATTCCCCCCCCTTAATCCCCTATGCATATCCTGATCACCCATTAAGGGTGATTGCCCTTCACCATTGATCGCCCATTAAGGGTGATTGCCCTTCACCATTGATCGCCCATTAAGGGTGATTGCCCTTCTCCATCTGCATACAGTTTCATGCCCATTGCTGGTTGGCTAACTAGCAACAGGGT
>NW_015396460.1:4551-8262 GCF_001527695.2 Protobothrops mucrosquamatus
TTTCATGCCCATTGCTGGTTGGCTAACTAGCAACAGGGTCTTGCCAGCCAATGGAATTGTGTGATTACAAGCCAGGGGAATCCCATAAAAGAGGGCTCCCCTGGCCCAGAGAACCAGTCCGGATTTACTTCATGCCTTGCCAATAAACCAAGAGCTGACTGTCACTCGACTCGTGTCTTACTGCCTGCGCGATCTAACATTATGCCTACCCTACCAAGTGCTAGTCTGAGGGGCCTTTCTTGACTGCTTCTTCCTTTACTGATAAGGTTTGATCCTAAAAGGCAGAGGCTACCCACATCTTTGATATTTTCATTGCCAGCTGTAAGGCTGATTGTTTTACCTGTTGTCCTTAATTTGGTTTTCTTTATATTTAACTTTAGACCTATTTTTTCATTGTGTGCTCCTTTATTTTTATCACTAGGTTTGCAGTTCCTTTGCATTTTCAGCTAAAAGTAAAGAAACCTGAGAAGTTAAGATCCTATGATAGAAATCTGAGCTACAAGGGAAAGAGAGATAAAATGAAGACAAGAAGGCAAGAAAATGAGGGCAAGAGACAGATAAGGGTTAGAAATCCAGCATTCGTAGACAGGGTTTCTTCTTTGGGAACAAAACTCTTTGAACTGAAACTTCTGATTAAACAGACACTAAATCAGAAGACTTTGATTTGGTCATTAAATTTTGTCTTCAGCTATTGAATTAATTACACATAATAGAAGAATTTTATTAATTATATTCTAAGATGGAAATATGCAGCTGGCTAAAGTTAAGAAAGGTACAAGAAATATACATGGAAAGAAGAAACAAAGAAATCAAATGTAAAATATTTTTATAAAGCTCAGGTTTTGCAGTTTGTATTCTTGTCAGTCCTGAAGATAGAAATTCCAGAGAATATGAGAAATTATGCTATAAAATCAATTATTTGTGAAGGAGGAAACAAAAGAGGGTTATTTTATCAGGGATTTTTTTTTATTGATTTTCATTAATAGAATAAATAAAATGACACCTGCAGAAATTTGAATTAAAGCAATAAAAAAGATGCAGTGGAAATTTGATGTACTGTAGACTCTTAATGGGACACCTCTCATGCTGTTTCTTGAAGCAGAACTTTTTTTAGAAAAGAAGGAGAATTGGGAAAGAGTACATATTTTTGGGGAGATGGTTAATGCAAAAAGTTTCAGCAATGCCATTAGTACAGTGCAAGAATAACAAATCTTTTAGCATTACAGTTCCTCTTCACTGGTAGATAGAATTCAGGCTAAGAGTTTCTTAAAGATCCCAACAGATCTAAACCCTATTTCATTTAGCAGACAATTAAAAAAAAAGAACACTAGTGTAACACTACTTGTTCAACCATTGAAAAGTATGAGTTGAAAATTCTTTTACATAGATAATTTTATATGCATTTGGTGCATGTAAAGATCTTTACTCAGGATTATTTAGATTATTTTAAACATTTTATGTGTCTTTTATTCTAAATGTTTGCATACTTTTTCCTTATTATTGTAAACCAATGAAATTATTCCCAGTGCGCTAAGTATTTGGGGTTAATAAGCAATGAAACTTGGACAAGACATAAGCATTAGGGTTATTTTAAGTTTTATTAATAGCATCATCCTAAATGTGTTTGCTCTTTTGTTTCTCCTTTGGTTCAGTGAGATTTACTTTATGTTTCAAATGTAGGCCCAGAACGTGTAGCTGAATTTGTAGCTCTACTGTTGTTCTTGGTATCCCCTGTGACATATGGCAAACCCATGGAAAGCATATTAATGTTGTTGTCAAGCTCCTAATAGCAGAGTATAACCCACAAGGAAAGATTTGCAATGTCTCTCATTAAAGTTGAAAAATCTTATAGGTGGATCTTGAAAACTTTATTCTTGTTATTTTTCTAAATCTTCTGCTTGCAATGCATGTAGAAAAGAGACAGGTGCAGTTTGATGTTTTTGGACCCTCAGTTCTCTTTAGGTGCAATGTCAAGAGGTAAAACTATGTCAGGAAACCTAGATGGATATAACACCTATCTATGCTAAATCTTCCATGCCATGTTTCAGAGCTTACAAATGGTATTACTCACTCATTGATCTCTGTCCTTTTGATTTTAAAAATGTTACCTTTTATTACAGGATTCTAAACTAGAATTATATTTTTATTCCTTGCTCTATTTTATCTATAATTTACTTTGCCAATCTATGCAAACCAGCAAGTAACACAAAGCTGCTTGCAACATTTTGGTATCAAAAGTATTTAACAATTGCTATAATCATAGAAGTTTCACCAGTTACATGCTTCAGTTTTTACAGTATATTCAAACTCTCTGTAATCAAACCATTTTGCAACAATAGGAAACAGCAAACAGGAAGGATGCTTGCATCAGGCAATTTAAACTACATATTTCAAAAATCCATGATTTAGCAGCAAATATAATCATTAACTTCCAAAAATGTTGCCATATTATAAAAAAAAACTATACAAAATTAGCATCATGAAGCGTTAATAATGTTGCTAGGCAACAACTCTCTGCATCATTTCCAGGCTGGCCTGCTCATATTAATTCTGTATGACTTTGATTTTCTCTCTTGATTGCCTGTTAACATTAAAGCTTGTAATTGCTTGCCCCTGTCCTCTTTTTCTAAAACAGCTTCATCTTGTCTGAACTTGCCTTGTAACTGGAGGGACAGGATAACAGACAATTTAGATCCATGTTAACATGTTTCATTATAGTTTTTTTCACTTTGATTCCATTAAACAGTGGTAAGTGGCTACATAGTATTGTAGTTCTTTTTAATAGCAATAAAATTATATGTGTGTCAGAATTGCAACAGAACTTTCTTTGTTTATCTTACAATAACTAATATATCTGGATAAAAGTAAGAAAACTATATACCATATATCTATATATGATAGTTGCTTCCATTGAAAAACAGCCTCTTCTTGAACTAAAACTGCGTTCATGTCAGCAAAATCCTAAAAATCAAGATGTGCTGTCATGTTTTTGTTGATTTGTTTCTGTGGGATTTACATCTGGTTTTGAACTAATAAATTTATTAATGTACTGTATTAAAAGGTAGCATTTTCTTAACTATTCTTATTTTCAAGCAGCGTTCAAAGAGTCATAAACAGTGAGCTTCAGACATGTTTTTCCTACAATGACCCCTGGCAGGCAGGGCAAAAATAAAGTGGCTGGCCTATAGCCTCACCGTGAGTTTCTGTGCCTAAAATCTGATAACCCAGCTTGAACAAAATTTTGAACCAGAAATTTTAGAGAATAAGCTGATCCCACAATTTTTTTAATGATGTAAAATTCTGGGAGAAAGCGATTTGGAAGAATTTTTTTTCTTTCACTTTTCTTCCAATGATTGATTTGAGTGTTTCATATTCCCTAGGAGTTCCACACTTGGCATATCTACTAACAACATTTTTGGTACTCTGGATCCCAGTGGTCTCCTTTACTTCTTTCTGAAAAGTTGATTACTACTATTTCTATTGTGAAGAGAGAGAACAAGACCAGGCTAGTGATTAAACATGCTTTTAATGCATACACTTCCAATTTCAGAATAACAGAGTTGGAATTTCAGTTGAACCTGTTGTGAATATGCAGTTATATTTTATTTTGCTTATATGATTATATTCAGATTCTCTGTCTATGGAGTTCCGTTGAAAATATCACCGTCCTTTCTCCAGCTACAGCCATCATTACAGTATTTAAGGCTTTTA
>NW_015396460.1:16720-18635 GCF_001527695.2 Protobothrops mucrosquamatus
CATGCCCGTTGCTGGTTGGCTAACTAGCAACAGGGTCTTGCCAGCCAATGGAATTGTGTGATTACAAGCCAGGGGAATCCCATAAAAGAGGGCTCCCCTGGCCCAGAGAGCCAGTCCGGATTTACCTTATGCCTTGCCAATAAACCAAGAGCTGACTGTCACTCGACTCGTGTCTTACTGCCTGCGCGATCTAACAACTCAACTCCCAGATGTTTCTGTAAACAGGCACAGAATATGGGAAATAAGCCTGGAAAAGCTTGACTTTGGAGGACAGATATACTTACATGTGCAGATAACCCATTTATGTTTCAAAGGTGCTTTTTCAAGAGGCAACTGGTTTTCTTGATGTTTTGCTTCTCATCCAAGAAGCTTCTTCAGTTCTGACTGAAGAACTGAAGAAACTTCTTGGATGAGAAGCAAAATGTCTTCAAGAAAAAACAAAGAAAGTCCAGTTGCCTCTTGAAAAAGCATCTTTGGGACAACCGTGACCTGGATGACTGAGAATCTCTATAGACATAACCCATTTATCCTCAATTGTGACGGGGATTGGAGGTTATAAGAATCAGTTGGTCTTTTTCTAAAATTTCCATTTCCTTGGGCTTAACACATTTCAGCATTATTGTTGATTTAGTGGCTTCTGGATGCATTTTGCTGTTAGGGCATCTCAGTGGCTCCATAAATTACTAAATCTAATCTGGAACTTCCATACCCTTTACTTTACTTGGTTCACAGTGGTGTTAAAAACTGTGTCCTGGGAATGATATGGTTATAGGATGTTCACAGATCCTTCTTAGTCAGAGTTTAAGCCCAGGCATGAAATGGTCATGGCTTAGTTGCTTTAGTGAATGATCTCTGTTGGGCTAGGTTGGAAGGAATGTGTACCTCCTGGTCCTAGTGGCATGGTATCCTTCTTTCTTCAAGGCTGGGATTTGAGGGGATTTTTTTTACAGTGGTTCTACTGATTACCTGACTGGGCAATGCTGGCTATGATTATTCAGTGTTAGATAACACAGGGTCTTCCCCCATACTATGTAATATCTGTACTACATGATATTGCTGGGAGAAATCACCCATTGGTTGCAAGGGTATCATCCCTGACATAAATAATTTCCCCATCACCATTTATTCTGAAATCCATGCTATTTAACATTTTTGTGATCTATATGTTGGTAAAATCTAACCAAACTATCACTTATAATCTTATGGCAAGGCAGCCCAAATTGTAAAAATTGTTAACAGTAATAACACATTCCTATGCTTGCTTATGCAAAATTAAGATTCATCATCTTATAAAAGGCATTCCATTTGTTCAGAAGATATGTGCTGTCTTATGTACGATGTAAAAGATGACATTTTTGAAAAATATGATGCTCACTGGATCAGCAACATTATCATCGAAATGTTTTCAGTTGATGGAGTGAACTAGATGCAATTCAAAGATAAAATCTGTTAATATTATATATTATTGCTATTTGTATAAATAAATACTATGTAAGGGCCTAAGCATTACTATTTAAACACCACATATATGGAATAAAATTTTGCTTTAATTTTAAATTTTTATATAATTTCATCCATCCATTTCCATATAATGTATTCTTTTTTGTTTAATGTATCCAGTCTGAAGTGGTTAAAGTGCTGGCCTAGAAACTGAGACTTCACATTCTAGTCCGACCTTAGACATGAAAGGCAGCTAGGAGACTTTGGGCCAATCTTTCTCTCAGCCTAAACAGGGTTGTTGATATGGAGAACATTGAAGGAGGAAGGAGTAATAGGTATGTTCACCACCTTGAGTTACTTATAAAGGAATAAAGGTGAGATAAAAATTCAACAAACAAACAAATATATAATTTTACAAAGCTTCCTAACAGTTTTGTAACCTCTATTTTGATGAATCTAATTAAAATTCTACCTG
>NW_015396461.1:0-3415 GCF_001527695.2 Protobothrops mucrosquamatus
CCTCCCCCTGGGGGTCGCCAGCCGACATTGCTTGGCCGACGGCACCCTGAGGAGGCCCGCTCTGTGGGAGCGTACCGGTCTGTGGGAGGGAATCTGCGGCAGAAGGCGGTCTCGGAGGTAGCCAGGACCGATGCCATGGAGCGCTTTAAAGGTGGTGACTAGCACCTTAAAGCGTACCCGGAAGGCCACTGGCAACCAGGTGAATGAATGTCATCACAAAAATAGGGATGGTTCTCGGAGACTAGGGCTTGTTCCCTTAAGTCTCTTATGGCAAATAAAAAACAACAATTGAACAATGATGGTTTAGAAATCTTTGCTTCTCATTCCCCTGCATTGCAAATCATTCGACCTAGACAGATATAAGTATTCATTTTTTTCTTTCTTTCTTTCTTTCTTTTTCTTTCTTTCTCTCTTTCTCTCTTTCTTTCTTTCTTTCTTTTCTTCAAAGCTATCTAAAAGGCAGTAGTTTTCTGCAAGCTTCAGGAGAGCAGTGTTAAGCATTAACTTTGCTATAAAACACTCAAGGTTTCTCCTCTGAAAGTGCCTTTTAAAGGCAAGTTTCTCATGCCCAAACAAAAGTCTTCTCCAGCAGCGTTTCTGCTGTGTTGAGAACCACAGACTGCAAAAAATGCAGCAGCGAACAGGGGAAGCCTCATTGTTACAGAGCAAGCCATCATGAGATGGGACACCTATTTAAAAGGAAACAATCCCTGGTGGAAATTTAAGATCCATCCTGGGCCAAATTTCACAACTGCCACCAACAATACCTGCAAGTCCGAGAAGGGACTGAATCCCAACGTAGATGTGAAATAAATTCCAAACACCAGCCAACAATCAGAATAGCGCTGGAAGGGACCTTGGAGGTCTTCTAGTCCAACCCCTTACAAAAGCAGGAGACCCTACAAATTCTCGACAAATGGCTGTCCGGTCTCTTCTTAAAATCCTCCAGTGATGGAGCATCCACAACTTCTGGAGGGAAACTGTTCCACTGGTTGATTGTCCTCACTGTTAGGAAGTTTCTCCTTAATTCCAGGTTGCTTCTCTCTTTGATTAGTTTCCATCCGTTGCTTCCTGTCTTGTCTTCTGATCCTTTGGAAAATAAATTGACCCCCTCTTCTTTGTGGCAGCCCCTCATATACTGGAATGCTGCTATTACGTCACCCTTAGTCCTTCTTTTCAAACAAGGAAATGCAACTTTGTTAAAGCTAGAGGCTACACAATTGTCCCTCTAGTTAATCCCAAAGACTAAAACATATAATCTTCTCTCCCAGCTTCCAGTTTTAAGTCAGCAATTCACTATAGTATAGACAGCCTGAGGGGGGAAAAATAATTTGTAAAAAGAGCTGACTATCTTGGGGATCATCCTGCCTAAAGTTCCTAAAAAAAACCCCAAAGGTAATGATTGGGAGGATAAGAGCTGCTCCCCAAATCAATGCATTGATCCAGAAGACTAATCTATAGGAGGATGATAATGATTCCAGTGCCACTCCATGGTGAATTGGCAGAAGATGGAGGATGTGATTAAATCCCTGTTCGTATCTTGCATCTAATTTATTTTTTTTCAACACAGACTTGCGTCTAGAGACTGCAAATCGTTCTTGTAGTTATGGGCCGAAGGCCAGTGTATATTCTTCCCAGATTTATTTGCAAAAACTGCTCAGCGTTTAAAGAAAGAATTCTTATTAACCTGCCTTCTGCACTCATGCTTACATTAGGCCATCATTCAAAGATGATAAAGTGCCGAGAGGCATCACCTAACAGCCCTTTTGCATTCAGGATCCCTTCCCACAGTTGCAGGTAGAACATTATAGCTCATTCTGGGAGGAAGCAAGAGGCATTCTGGCCCAGTTATTTCTTCTTAATAAATCAAAGTTATTCCTGTAGCACTAGAAAAAGCTGTTCTGGGATAAAGCTGCTCAGTCATTCAAAGTTTGCCTCAGCAATTTTTGTCCTCTCAATATCCCACACTAAGGCAAGTATTGTTCCAGAATTTAGCCTCTGCCTTTATTGCATCCATAACCTTTAAAAGGACAAGCTTCAAAAAAAGGAAAAAAAAAAGGGGGGGGGAAGACTCGAAATATGTTTTGGCAAAAGGGAAGCAAAATGACATTCTTGTTTTCTCTACTAAAATACAAACAATTTTAAGATGACAAGTCTTGTGTTGCCTGGAAGGCACAGGAATGGTCAGGGAGGATAATTCAACCTGGAAAACTATTATCTATTGCTTACTTTTAAAGAGTGCCAAAGGGTTTTATTTCGTCTCTCCTTATCAAGTGCTACTTCTCTGGAACGCTGCAAGGAAACTGAACAAAATGAAGCAGGAAATTGACACCTTCCCGGAGAAGGCCCAGGCTCTCCCCAACGGTGAAACAGAAATTCAGTCTGCTATGCTTTCCTTGTGGCAGCCGGGAAAATCAATGGAGGGTGAACCTGTCCTTTTGAAACAAGACACTAATAATACAGCATTTAAGCCATCTCACCTGGCCCTTGTTTTCGGGTTTTCACATCTAATGAAATAAAACCCTGAGGTTTTCTGCAATGCGTATCCTTACCTACCTCAATGCCTCTCCACAAAGGGTTTTCAGGGGGGAAAAATGCAGAGTTCCCAGGATGTGATGTCCCTGGTTGGCGATCAGAAATTCCCCCAGCAAATGTACAAACCATACCTCTGTCTGTCTGTCTGTCTCTCTCTGTGTGTGTGTGTGTGTGTGTGTGTGTGTGAGAGAGAGAGAGAGAGAGAGAGAGAGAGAGATACCATTAGGTAGGTAGATAGACAGACAGGCAGGTAGGTGGGGGAGAGGTAGGTAGGTGGAGAGAGAGAGAGAGAGAGAGAAAGAGATAGATAGATACTGGTAGGTAGGTAGGTAGTTAGATAGATAGGCAGGCAGGCAGGTAGGTGGGGGGAGAGGTAGGTAGGTAGGTGGAGAGAGAGAGAGAAAGAGAGAGAGAGAGAGACCTAAACACAGGCATTATATCTTTATTGCCCCCAAGAAGCAGATTCATCACCCTTAAAATTAACCTTTCCTTACCACTAATAACAATCCCGAGCTTCCATATCTCAAGTAGGATGACAGCCTCCCTTTGACTCTAAATAACTGGTGAGGAAGGAAGAGAATGAGGAATGCTTTTATTTATTTATTTATTTTAAAAAGTTTGCCTTAGTATGTCTGCTGCAGGCTCCCCCCCAACCCTCCCCCTGCAAAATTATACCCCACAAATTTATTTATTTATAATTTAATTTATACCCCGCCCTTCTCCTCATGGGACTCAGGGCGGCTAACAGCCTCATAAAAACTACAATACAAATACAATAATTAAAAGCCGAATTAAAAAGAAATATTTAAACAGGCCGATCAATTAAAATTATCCTTAAAAATCCCCTGAAACTTTAAAATCATTAACAATTATCCCTATT
>NW_015396461.1:7092-8259 GCF_001527695.2 Protobothrops mucrosquamatus
CCCTCCCCCCCTCAGGCTCGGCCCCAGACCCCCCCTCTCCTCCCCTCAGCCACCTTTCGCCTCACCTCGGGCGGCGCGGAGGCCGCCGCAGAGCAGCGCCGCCAGGAGGCAGGCCGGAGCCAGCAGCCGCATCTCGCCGGCTCGAGCGGGGCTTGGGGGCTTCTCCTCCGCCGCGCGCGCGCGCCCCGACGGCCCACCGCACTCGCCGAAGGAGGGGGGAAAACGGGCGGGCGAGAGACCCCTTCGCTCCGGCGGCCGCCGCGTCCTCCCCCGCCGGCGACGAAGTAAGATGGCGGCGCAGGCGCTCGCCGCTCCTCCCGCACCGGTTGCTAGGCGAGGGAGGGAGGGACCAACGGGGAGAGCCGCGAGGGGGGGACAAGGGGCGTACCATCTGCGCCGCGGAAGCGGGGGGGAGGAGGCGGCTGGATGGATGGAGGGGCGGGGCGGAGCCTCTTCGCTAGGGAGAGGGGTTGAATAATAAAATAATAAAAAAATATTATTATTATTATCATTATCATTATTAGTACTGTTATCATTATCATTATTGTGATTGTGATTATTATTAGTATTAGTATTGTTACTATTATCATCATAATTATTATCATTATTATCATTATTAGTAGTATTGTCATTATCATTATTGTGATTGTGATTATTAGTATTGTTACTATTATCATCATAATTATTATCATTATCATTATTATCATTATTAGTAGTATTGTCATCATTATTGTGATTGTGATTATTAGTATTAGTATTGTTACTCTTATCATCATAATTATTATCATTATCATCATTAGTATTGTCATTATCATTATTGTGATTGTGATTATTATTAGTATTAGTATTGTCACTATTATCATCATAATTATCATTATCATTATTAATATTGTCATCATTATTGTGATTGTGATTATTATTATTAGTATTGTCACTATTATTATCATTATCATCATAATTATTATTATTAGTAGTAATACTATCATTATCATTACTATTATTATTGTGATTGTGATTAGTAGTACTATTAATATTGTCACTATTATCATTATCATCATTGTGATTGTGATTATTATTGCTATTATTATTATTATTATTAAAAGGCTCTTTTCCTTTTCAAGGGGTTGGGACTGTTGTAAGTCAAGGACTGCCTGTATATGTTGCATA
>NW_015396462.1:0-2799 GCF_001527695.2 Protobothrops mucrosquamatus
TTTAAAATAGCCTGATTGGTCTGGTGCACAGATAACCATGAAGCCCAAAGTTGCAGAACAACACTCAAGGCATAGCAATAATTCTCTTTAAACACTCAAACTGTATCCAAGAGCTCTCACAGAAACATTAAAAGCAGAGCTACATTGGATAAGTTGCTGTTATTGCAGATATATTGTTTTCTACAGGGCCTAAGAATCTAATTATAGAGGTGTTTGGTCCAAGATTGAAATCTTGAGGGTTCCCCCCCCTTCCATCCTTCATTATAATGAATTGTTTGGTGCAACCTATTTTTCTATATTGACATAACAATGTTGCTGGTTCCAGAATGCTGGCCCCACTCTTGCTGGTTACACCTTGCCAGCTTCAGTTCTGACATGATGTCTGGGTTTATAGATGAAACCATATAGTAATTGAGCCTAATATTTGATCTTGCCACAGAGATTTGCCAGAGTTATGCAGTAGCCCTATATATGAATGGGGCTTAAACCTGCAGCTTCAGCCTCTGAAGCATGGAAAAGAGACCTTGAAGATGCCCATCAACAGTGAAAACCAGCATAGAGCAATCTGGTTGCAGTCTTCCTTATTGATTGTGTTTATATATCACTCAAGTTGGTTCCTGCATCAACCTGGTTTTTTTTTTATTTTCCCAGTCCTGAACTAACCCAGTGGCTTGAGTTAACACAATACATTAAACCACACACACTGTAATTAAGGTTAAAATTGTAATAACCAGTGTCCCAATTTGGACTCCTTTACTGACAGATTCTCTGAACACACTATGCCCATTCTCAAAGAGGGTGAAATATTCTATGCCCAGAAGCTTGGGTTAATTGAACAAAGCAGGGGTCTCCAAACTTGGCAACATTAAGACTTGTGGACTTCAACTCCCAGAATTCCCCAACCAGCATGGGTGTTAAAATTGCCAGGGTTGGAAACCCCTGGAATAAACAATGATCAAACTACATTGTGCAAACGCATCCATTGTATTGTATGATCCCAGGCCATTGAATTAATTCAGTCCAGTTAACCTCCCTTCAACCACTTTGCATCTTATAGTTTGCAATTGATGAGATTCTGCATTCTCCAGCACAGGAGATGGAGAATCCACCAATGGGTTAGCTCTGTCTTCTTGCCCATTAGACCAAGGCAGCCAAACTTGCCACGCCCCTCCTGGGCTAGGACACACCCAGTCTTGACTTGGTCTCCAGCCCAACAGGGCGTGACAGGTTTGGCTCCCAGCTGCAGGTAGTAGAGCTTAATTCCATTGGTGGATTCTACCTTTCTTTTGGCATTCACAGCCATCTCAAACAGCACTGGGATCAACGCTGCTTGAGATCGTCTGTTGGAGGCTTAGGGAGTGGTTTTTTCCCACAAGGCTCTGGGGCTATTACTGAGGCTTCAGCTTCCCCCTGAGTGAGCCTTTCCCTTTCGGCTGCTCAGCGCTGGGCTCAGCGCTGCAGCCCGATCTCTCCCCAACTCCCCAGGGACGCTGCAAGGGGTTCTCCTTCTAGTTTAGTGTTGAATCATTCCAGCCACCAATTTGCCTTCTGTGGGCAAGCCGCGGCTGCCGATTGGACACCCAGGGGGAGGGGGCTTTTCGAGACTGCACCCTCGCTTACCTTCTTGAGCGCCCATCCCAGGGAAGGGAAGGCTCACGCGATTGCCGCAGAGCCATCAATGGCAGTTTTCGCGCCTCTCCCCTCCGAAGGCAGCAAGGGGCTCACGTGATTGCCGTGGAGCCACTGGCAGCAGTTTCACGCCTCTCCCCTCCGAAGGCAGCAAAGGGGCTCTCGCGATTGACACGGAGCCATCGGCGGCAGTTCACAAAGGGCTCACGTGTTTGCCGTGGAGCCATTGTAGGCGACCTTCTTTTGCGCCTTTCTACTGCGAGCCGATAGGCGCGGCCGCCATTTTGGCCACGCCTCGTTGGTAGCCGGGAACATCAGGCCTCCATCGTGCGAAGGCTGAAGACTCTTAAAGACTCTTGTCAGCGGCGTGGCCGCAATTTTGGCCGCCGCTTGCCTGGCCTGGCCTCTATTCCTCCTGTAGTTGCATAGGCCTCAATAACATCGGCACGGACACCATTTTGGCCGCCGCCGGCCAGGCCGGGCCTGTACTACTCCATCCTGCGTGGCCGCCATTTTGAGCACGTGGCGGGCCGCTGCATTTGCTCTCTTGGTCATTCTTCTGTTCAAGCCCCATCCAAGCGGGGATTGAGACAACAGATTTAGTCACAAAAGTTCCACTCTGTACCCAGCCTCAGGCCTAACTGGTGAACAATTATTTGACCTAGCCACCATTTAGCAGGCTATGTGTCAGCTGGCTGTCACCACGGCTGTGGTTTTGCCGCTAACGTAGATCCAACCCGCCCAGCGAGTGTGCTGATTAAATTACCTCGTCGCTACCAGCGCTCTACGATCAAGCAGGCTGTCATCACTCAGGTGATTTTGCCGCGGACGTAGGCACGACCGGACCCCTTAGGGCAGGGGTGTCCAAACTTTTTTCAAAGAGGGCCAGATTGGATGAAGTGAACGTGCTGGAGGGCCGAACATTTTTCCGAACATTCTTTGAACCATTACAATTAAATGCAAATGAATTGTTTTATGCCTCTTTCCTCTCCCTCTCTTTCCTCTTTCTCTCTCTCTCTCTCTCTCTTTCCTTTCCCTTTCCTCTCCCCTCTCTCTCTTTCTCTTTCCTCTCCCCCTCTTTCTCTTTCCTCTCTCTCTTTCTCTTTCCTCTAACTTTCTCTTTCCTCTCTTTCTCCTTTCTTTCCTCTTTTCTTCTCTTTCCTCTTTCCT
>NW_015396462.1:4200-8259 GCF_001527695.2 Protobothrops mucrosquamatus
AACACCAGCAGACGCCGCGGGAGAGCTCAGAAGGCCGAGCAAGGGCTGACACCAACCTGGAACTCTCTGGTCCAACGAGCCTTCAGGGAAGGAGGCTGGGTGATGCAGCACACAAGCGGCCGGACAGAGAACCGCCAAGGATTGATTGACTTCCGGGAGGGGCGGGTCCCAACTGCCGGGACACTTATAACCACAGGGCAGATGGTGGCTTGCGGCTGGGGGCGGGGTAACAGGGCGCAGGGCCAATGAGGAGCCCTGCGAGGGGGCAAGTCCCATGAGAGAGAGAGAGAGACAGAAGTGCAAGTGCCTCTCTCTCTCTCTCTCTCTCTCTCTCTCTCTCTCTCTCTCTCTCTCTCTCTCTCTCTCTCTCTCTCTCTCATGGGACTTGCCGGAGGGCTGTGGGAGGGCCGCATTTATATAGAGCAGGGAGGGCTGCTCGAGGGCCGGATTAAACCGGGCCGCGGGCCGCAAATGGCTCGCGGGCCGGACTTTGGACATGCCTGCCTTAGGGGGTAGCAGATTTCCTCAATTACCGGTCAGGTGGCCAGGGGAGCAGGGGGAACCAAGTAATACATCCCCTGCTCTAACAGCTTTGGCCTAATCCGTGAATTGATCCTCTGCTAGAGCTCCCTCTCTGCACTTCCTGACATAGATCAACTAGGGATAGAAGACTCCACGGTGCCCCAACTCAAGGACACCGCCTCCCCATCCACTAGCCATAAAAGGCACAAGTCCTCCAAACAGGAGGCGGCAGGCAGGATCAAGGCCAAGGCAAAGACCATTTCCGGAAGGAAGCCTTCCAAATTGGCAGAAAAACAGGCTAGCAGGAGACACCAGGCTTTGGAGAAGAAATTCTCAAAAGCACAGAGGCTGCTTAGGGCAGAGGAGGAACGGATAGAGGCCTCGGGGTTTGACCTCCCCCTGGGGCCCTCGCCCTCCGCTCAAGGGGTCTGGTCCCCGAAGGGTATTCCCACACACCTCTCTTCTTCTGGGATGGATCAAGATCCAACCATCCACCAAGCACCATTGGCACCGCGGGCCCCACATTCGGGCCCAGAGGCCACCACCCCCACGGCTGCTGGGCTCAGGGTGACTGAGCCCGAAGGCACCACTTCCGACGATCGCCTTCAAGCCCTGATTTCTCAGGCGATTGACTGGGCACTTGCCGCCAGGTCTTACCACATGCCCAGGGCCAAGTCAATGGCATCAATTCCATCTCAGTTTCCCCAATCGGGTGCGTCTGGGTACCAGGGTCCTCCCTCACCTTCCCGATCCTCTTATAGCAGGGCTTCTTCTCCTGAGGAGTACGACCAACCAGACATTCCATGGTTGGAGGAGGAGGACCTCCCCCCAGGTCCTCCTCCATTTGGTGGTCTCTTTAACCTGGCCCTCTTTTTGCCACTGCTTCACAAGGCCAGTACGATGGCCAACATAGGTCCTGATCGGGTCCCTCAACCAGACCCTTCGCCCAGTTCAGATCCGAACCCGGTGTTTTTTGAGCCTATCATGGCTCAGCACCATGTTCCTTGTCCATCTCTCTTCTTGAACACTGTTCGGAAGCAATGGGTCTCACCAGGCACCTTCTCTCCTCTGGCAGGTACAGACAGGAAATTGTTTAGCGCAGCGCCAGACTTGGCTGATGCCCTGGAGGTGCCAACAGTGAACGAACCCTTGGCCCCCCCTCTTGTCCTCGTCCACAGTGTCGGGATATGGCAGAGGCACTGAGGGCTGAGGACAGGAGATGGGAATTGACCTTCCGCAGGACTCAATAGGCGGCGGCGTGGGCAGTAAGAGCGGCCACTTGTGCATCCTTTTTTGCCAGGACCTCTCTCCTCTGGCTCCGTCAACTCCAAGCTAAGCTCCCTCCAGAGGAGGTATACACTCACCAAGACCTGAGCAAACTGGTTGCAGTGACGGAGTATGTCTCTGACGCAACATTGCATGCGGCCAGGTTTTTCTCAAGGACCATGGCATCCAATGTAACAGCACGGCGGATGCTATGGCTCAAGCATTGGCAAGCTGACGCCAAATCCAAGTGGCGTCTGGCTGCAGCCCCTTATCAGGGAGGTCAGCTGTTTGGAGAGGCCCTTGCACCTTATTTGACTGAGAATAAGGACTGAGAATAAGGTGCTGACCCACCTCACCAGGCGGGCCGACAGGCATGCTAACCCGTACACACGCAGACACTTTTTTCGGTCAGGAACGGGCTCGGGACCCGCACAACCTTGCCGCCCCTTCATGGCCAGACAGGATCGTCCATCTGACAGAGCGGGTCCCAGACCCAGGCAGCAGTATCAGGGCAAGCGGCTCTTTCTGGGAGGGTCGACCTTTTAGAAGGTCCAAGTGACTCCCAGGCTGCCCCTTCCATAGGTGGCAGACTATCCCTCTTTGTCCACCAGTGGGAAGCCACCACCACAGACTCCTGGGTCCTCCAAACCATCCATTATGGCCTGTCCCTGGAATTCGTGTCCAGGCCACCAGGCCGCTTCATTTCTTGCCCCCAGTCACAGAACCCAGTCAAAAAGGGCCTCATGCAAGAAGCCATTCGTCATCTTTTAGACATAAGAGCCATAGAACCAGTGCCGGTTGGTCAACGGGGCAGGGAATTCTATTCCATCCTCTTTGTGGTTCCCAAGGCTTCGGGAGGATGGAGGGCGATTCTAGACCTCAAAGGTCTGAATTCCCACATTGCATACTGAAAATTCAAGATGCAAACGCTCCAGTCCATCTTAGGCAGCGTCAGAAAAGGAGACTTCCTGATGTCCATAGACCTCACGGAAGCATATCTCCACATCCCCATCCTCCCCAACCACCGGCGGTTCCTCAGGTTCTGTTATATGGGACATCACTACCAATACAGGGCCCTGCCGTTCGGCCTCTCCTCAGCTCCCAGGGTGTTCACCCAAATCCTGGTGGTGCTCGCTGCACACCTGAGACCGGTGCCGGTATGCATTCAATGCTATCTGGACAACATTCTCATCCAGTCGTCCTCCCTTACAGTGGCCCAGTCAGACCTGTCATTGTCGATCAAGGTCCTCCAAGAGCACGGGTTCTCGGTGAACTTTCAAAAGAGCCAGACGGTTCCCTCAACCCGACTCCTGCACCTGGGCACCGTCATAGTCACAGTCAATTGCCAGGTTTACCTATCCCAGGAATGTCGGGACAGCATCCGGACCCTGGTCCTCAAGGTATGCAGGGAGCGCGTAGTGACATTGGCCCTGCTTTCCCAACTCTTGGGAAAGATGGTTTCGTGCATCGCGATAGTCCCTTGGGCCAGACTGCATTCCAGGAACCTTCAATGGTTCCTGCTCCCCTTCCAAAGGTCGGGCACCAGCTCCTCCAACCAAAGGGTAAGGGTTCATACTCAGACCCTGCGGTCCCTTCGATGGTGGTCCTCACCAGCGGTAGCCAGAGGGTCATTCTTCAAGGAACCTGTCCAGCTCACGCTTACAACGGACGCCAGTCTGTTTGGCTGGGGAGCACACTTTCAGTCTCAGTTCGCCCAGGGCCAATGGTCCCGGACAGACCTGAGACACAATATCAATTGGTTGGAGCTCAGAGCCATACATCTGGCTCTCCGCCACTTCTGCAACAGCGTTGCGAGGCAACACGTGCTAGTCCTCATGGACAACATGGCGGCAAAGGCCCATGTGAACCGGCAAGGGGGTACCCGGTCCAGGTCCCTCATGGCTGAGGTCCAGTTATTGGACTCCTGGGCAGAGACCAACTTGTACTTCCTCAGGGCCGAACACATCTCGGGGGAGGCAAACCGGCAGGCAGACTTTCTAAGCAGGTCGACCATGGATCATTCCGAATGGCATCTGCGCCCGGATCTCTTCGCAGAGATAGCGCAGCAGTTTGGACAACCAGTCATAGACTTGTTCACTTCTCCGGCAAACTCCCAGCTCCCGAGATTCTTCTCCTGGTTCCCATCCCCAGGGGTGGACAGAGCAAATGCTCTTCAAGCCCCCTGGCCGGGGGGCCTGCTTTACATGTTTCCCCCTCTCCCTCTGATCCTGGCAGCCATCCGCAAACTGCTACAGGAACGGTCGGAGGTAC
>NW_015396463.1:0-8259 GCF_001527695.2 Protobothrops mucrosquamatus
TTTCCATCAAGCGGGATTGGCCTAGGGGGGGATTTTATAGGGATTTTAAAGGGATTTTATAATTTTTCTAATACAGGTTAATTAATATATATTTTAATTTGGCTTTTAAATATTTATTGTATAGCTCTGTTTTTATTTACCTGTAAGCCGCCCTGAGTCCCTCGGGAGAAGGGCGGGGTATAAATTAAAGTAATAAAAATAAATAAATAAATAAATAAAATAAGGATGAGGGGGGACATTATAGCAGTATTCCAATATCTCAGGGGCTGCTACAAAGAAGAGGGAGTCAAGCTATTTTCCAAGGCGCCTGAAGGCAGGACGAGAAGCAATGGATGGAAACTAATCAAGGAGAGAAGCAACCTAGAACTAAGGAGAAACTTCCTGACAGTTAGAACAATTAACCAGTGGAACAACCTGCCTCCAGAGGCGGTGAATGCTCCAACACTGGAAGTTTTTAAGAAGAGACTGGACAGCCATTTGTCTGAAATGGTATAGGATTTCTTGCCTGAGCAGGGGGTTGGACTAGATGACCTCCAAGGTCCCTTCCAACTTTATTATTATTATTATTATTATTATTATTATTATTATTATTATTATTATTATTATTATTATTATTATTATTATTATTATTATTATTATTATTATTATTATTATTCCCCTCCCACCGTGAAACAGCCGAAGCTGCCCCAACTACCTGTTCATGGAACCAAAAAGGTTGGGAACCCCTGCTCTAATAGAAATAGAATATGTCCAAGACAATTTAAAGGTAAAAGCTCTCAACCAATTCATTTCCCCCTCTTCTGTGTAATTTCTTTCTTTCTATCTTTTTTTACTCACTGCTCTGTAACATGTAGAGGCCACTCAGTATGTTCAGATCTGCTCTTATGGATTTTTTCTTGTTTCTTACGTAAATAATCTGTGTAGTTCTGCATAATTTAAGATTCAACACAGATACTATTTTTATTCATGCAAGGTCCAAAGTATGTTTTCCGAATCATTTTGGGAGTGTGCACAGCCTTAATAATGACGATTTTGTAATGATTCTTTGACATGAACAGGGACAAAGTATGCAAAAAAAATCATGTTGATTTCTTGCAGGCGAAGTACATGAAGCTTGCTAAATATGTGTCTTGCCAAGAAATAAGACACAACACCAATGCTCTTAATGAGCGCAAAGGAACAGCACAATCTAACAGAACAGTCTGAAATAGCACATAATTCTTTCCTTCATCTCCCAAAGAATAATAAATGCTTGTAGAAGACTGGAAAACTCCAGGAAATCAGAAAATCAAACAGACAGTTGGTATCATACATTTATTTTTTATTATTTGTTAAATAATAAATGCTTTTAAAGAAAAGGTTACTGTTCTAAAATTTAGAAAAAAGTGTTTTCTCTTTTTAGGGTTAATTTTTTTTAAAATAATATAGGGAATTCTTTGAATATAAATTATGACAGTTTATAAAGATTAATGAGTAAACAGAAGTATATACTATTCTCCATAGCTAGAAAAAGCAGAGATAGTTAAATTGATTCCTTTATCCAAAGAAGAGAATATATTTAATTTTGTTTCTATTTGGAAATTGCTTCTGGATTTTGTGCTTGCAAAGGAAAAAAAAATCTTGTTTTTGCTGATTAAATATATTTGTTGCTGTAGAAATGGCTAGTATATACTATTGTGTAAAATAAAAAACAAATGTGTGAACTATACTCTGAAACAACCTTAACTCTTTCAGTGAAATTGAAAGTGATTATCACAGGGTACAGTGGAATTCAGATTTGAGGAAAAATTGATATGAAAAATGCATGCATGAGAAAATATTGAAAGAAAACTGAGCAAGACTGTGTTCTACAGTCCACTGCATGGCTTCTTCTGGAAGGGAACCAAATTCCCAATCTTTGAGGGGGATTGGGATGTGACCCTCTCCCAGCCTCGGCCTACCTTACAAGGTTGTAAGAATAAGATAAGCAAACCTTTGTGCCATCTTAAGTTTCTCACATGGAAGACTGTAATAAGCTGAGACAGTAAAATGTACACATTTTTTGTTCTATGTGTTTTCCTTTTCCAGCTCTCTTTTCCACTACTTTTTACAAATAGGTCAGGAAGATACAGGGATTTTACTCCAGACAAGCAAGAGGCAGACTCTAGACAGTAACACTGGTCTTTGTTTGTTTGATATGTCAGTCAGCCAAGCAGCCAGCCTGTCACCAGCCAAGCCAACAGTCCAGGGCATTTGTTTTATTTATTGCTTAGTAAGACATGGTGCCCGGTGTTGATATCGGTGGCTGGCTGAGTCAGCAACTGCCACAAATTACAGAATAGCTATGAGAGGGAACAAAGAAAAGTTCAGGATTTTGGCAACAGAAAAGCTATCTCTCTATTTACAATTTGGAAGGTGAAACTAAACAGATGCAAAATTGTTCCTTTCTCTGTCTTTTCTTTTCAGGAGAGTATTCATATGGCATGGACAAAGTGTATTCAAAGCTCCTAAGGAAAGTGGTTAGTTATTCTGGTTACTTTATTTGGAACCTCCTCACATTTCTATGGAGGTAGAAGAATTACTAGAAAGTGAAGAACCGAGTGTCTTGTTGGGTTAGTATATTTAACATGAAGTGGTTTGTTTGTTTGTTTATTTATTTATTTATCCCTTTAATTCAGCCTTCGGTAGTGATTGTCATTGTTATGTCACTGAAAATTATGTGGAAAATATGTTTTTTATTGTTCGCAAAAACTACTAGGACCATGTGACAGAAGTTTTGCAAAATGAAGAGATCAAAATTTTCTGAGATTTCAAAATTCAAACTGATACGTACTTGGAACCTACTAGAATGGAACTACTCCTAAAGTTATAGAAAAAAAATAAAGTTTGTTTATTGATGGGGCAATACCCGAAGTAGTCAGATTAATGAAAAACAACAAATTTACAAATTATGGAGGAGAAAGATCAGTACTAATACCTAATGAAATTGGAATCTTGGTGTACTGACAAAAGGATCCACCATTTAGATATTTTAAACTTAATGGACTAAAGTCTCCTAATCTTGGGGAAAAATCCTATTTGGAACAGCTTACATTATATGGCATTACCTTCAAAACTCTTAGGTCCTTGACTGCGACCTGAATCATTATAGTCAACACCCAGTCAATTAGATTGTGATATTCATTTGAGCAATTACAATACACATTTCTATTCCCTTTTAATGTATTATATACATATCAATTATCAGTTACATACATTGTAAAAATGTTCAAGTATTCTATAGGAGAATGTTTTCGCCATGGATGTGGAAGAGTAAAGCTCCACTTTACTCTAGAGACACCATTTTTGTCTCTGTTTATTCTTTCCTAACCCTCTCAGTGCCTTTCAGCAGTCATCATGATTTTCATCCTTTTTCTATTCAGCAATTTCTATTCATTCCATTGTTTAATCATATCCCAATGGCCAGCTGAAAATTCAGTGCATCTTAATGTAATATTTGCCATCTGTGTTCATCCATAACTCATTCATGCAGTGGAAAATATATGCTGAAAGTCATTCTGATGACCTACCCTAAATGCCTCTTAGTTCCATAGCAATTGCATGACAATGTGCTCTGAATCTTGTCTGTTCCCCATAGTAATTTTATGACTAACACTGAAAAAAGTAATGACAAGGGTTTAAATAAGCAGGTGGAGTTTCTTACTTAAAGGAGTCCTACAGGATGATAAGCATAGGGAGCCCACATGAATCCAAGACAAGCATTGGGAGCCAGCATGAATCCAAGAAAGTTATCTATTCTTTCCTGGCACATGATACAACTGGTACAATTAAATGATACAACTAAAAAGTGATTTCTTTGAGGAAAACAGAAATTAGGCAGCATCTAAAGCACAAAAGTTCAGGGTTCTTATTCAAAGGCTTTTCATATGGAAAAGTCATTGTTCCCATTTGATTCCCAAACAATGTGAAAAGAGAAGGAAGGAATGAAGGAAGAAAGGAAGGAAGGAAGGAAGGAAGAAAGGAAGGAAGGAAGGAAGGAAGGAAGGAAAGAAAGAAAGAAAGAAAGAAAGAAAGAAAGAAAGAGAAGGAAGGAAGGAAGGAAGGAAGGAAGGAAGGAAGGAAGGAGAAAGAAAGAAAAAGAAATAAAGAGAAAAGGAAGGAGAGAAAGAAAGAAAAAGAAAAAAGAAAGAAAAGAAAAGAAAAGAAAAGAAAAGAAAAAGAAAAAGAAAAAGAAAGAAAGGTTCTTCACTTTTTGACAATTCATTCATATTTATGCTGAGGTCCTATTTATGCTTACAGAGAAATAAGGCTCTTATTTCCCAGTGGGCACATCTATGGTTTCATAGTTTAGGTCTATCAGATCTGGGCTGCAATCCAGATAATCAGTAGACAGTAGCAAAGAGAGGCAGAACAAATACAGTATATGGCTGCTATTTAATGATTGTCTGGACTTTATGGTTCATATCTGATAGCATTATTATAGTTAGTGGAATTTCTTCTTCCTGCTATCAGAGAAGCAAATGTATTAAATTAAATGGGAATTCAATTGCATTGGTAGGTTGACATGGACTGATGAAAACAATCCATTCTCTCACACAGAAATCTGGCAAAAAGCAAATATTTCTTCTAAACAATTTATGAGACATACAAAATGGTGTAAAATCATTTGAAAATAGGTGGGGAGACAAAGCCCGAGGCTTTTAGTTGAGGAATGACAAGAACTTATCTAGAAAGGTTTATGAAATTACTAAACTTATCATAAAACAGGGCTTACAATTGATTTTTTTTTACCCTGGAATATAGACTTTTCTCAGTGAAGTTGACTATCTTTAAAGATCCATTCTAGTTGATTTATATTTCATCACATAAGACCATTTCTTTCTTTCTCACTTTTCTGGTTTTCTCCATTCTCACATGCAACAGAGGTAGTGAGAGGATTCCACACAAGAGACACTAGCCATTTGGCTATGGGGAAATATAGGAGCACCTCTTGAAGACATAGGTGCCCTAAATCCAGATCATGGGCACACATATCTGGTGTTTCATAGTCAAGGAGGACCTCCCCAACAATCCCAAAGTCTAACATCTGTACCAGTGAGGTGTGAAAGAGATAGTAGCATTTCAACTTTTTTCTGAAACAAATGAAAGATTATGGACATGATGCTATCAAACACGCTTCTGTTCTTAACAAAAACTCTATGCAGTGGATTTGACTGAGCATCAGTTAACTCATAAAAGGTCACCATATGATGAATGAGGATTTGAATTGGGTCTCTCTGATTAAAGTGACTGAAACTAACCAATAAGCAACAAAAGCCCACTTCGCTAACTTTTGCTATTTTCTGGATATTACAATATAAAATAGGTAACTCTGGTGATTTTTTTAAAAAAACCAGTAAATAAGCAAGTAAATATTAAAGTTATCTAATGGGGTCTTTGGGTTAAAGCAAACAGTGACATTGGAAGTCTGCTCTGCTTTCCCTTATTGGAAGCTTGGAGAGAAATTGGTATCAAAAATAGGAAAAGAAATTGGGAAAACAGTGCTTGTAGAGAAAGTAAATGCTGAGAGAAACCAAATGGAAGTTTAGCATTGTTAGAGCATAATTCATGGCATCAACCCTTTGCGGTAAGCCAAGTGGGGACTAATGGAACTCTATTATTGCCAGATATATTAGTGGAATCTTGAAACTAAATAATCTCTCATCACTATTTCTTATACCAAAGAGTATCAAGATGGACAATCTTGAGTTTCTTTCTCACTCCCTCATATCTTTCAGGACTAAGCTGGTGTTTCCACAACAGCTGTTGAATACCTTCTTCAAGGCCGTATCACTCTAGATATTGTACATTTTGAATAATATCTCCTGATTCTCTTCAAATCCCACAATTACTACATTAATCACATTGTTGGCACTGAAGATGGTGTTATGACTGAGTAATTACCTCACTGGCATGGAAACTAAAACCTCCATACCAAGCCCAGTTATATAATTCCAGACTTCTTGGGTCTTGTTAATTGAAATTAAAATACAGAAACACAGTAGGATTGATTTAAAAAAAAAATCCATTCGTGTTGGGAAACTCTTGCCCAGCATCAAATTTATTATATTTTAACAATGGCCATTACATTTTATAGTTTCTTTGATAGTGTGCTTGTCAGGCAAAAGGAAATAAGTTGGATATAATAAAAAGAGATTACTATGGAAAACATTGCCCTCTACTCAATTTGTTTGTTTTGGCTACAATTGCACAGAATATTTCAGCAGCTAAGACAAAGGTTAAGCACAAGTAGCAGTAATTGATCATGATAAACCATTTCTAACCATAGGAATAAAAGTATTTTATTGTCTGCTTGCAGCAGCTGATCACAGGGAAGTTGAGTGTCTTATCATAACATTCATCACATTATTTTATAAAGGTAATGAATCAGATCCGAGAAGCAGCTTTAAATGTTTAGAAATCCTGTACAATTGATTTTTAAAGTAACTAGGGAGCCTAAACAGAGAATATCCCACCACTGAAGCATTTGTTTTTTACAATATACTCTCTAAAGAGCAATTGTTCCTATGTGAGGCAGCTTAAATTCGTCACAGTGAAGACCTTTTCATTGGGAAAATGATGTAATTCTTTATATCAAGACAAAGAGGAGGTGTGATTTGCCTTAATGATACACTGCATACTGCCTTCTAGGCACCCCATCATCTTCTATCATATGTCCTCAGGGTTCTTTCCTTCATTTGCAAAAGTTGGATAAGGATTCTAAGGAAAGTTCCAAAAGACAGCATGATGGAAGCTCTTTTAAGTGCTTGCCACCACCAATAGCATCTTCAGTACTTGGAAGGTTGGAAAGAATTTCCAGAGAATTCTAAAATGAGTGTTGCTTTATAGTCTCCTCCAAGCATCCTACAGCATGGGCAAAAGCCAAAATGGTGGCCTTTTTTCACTCTTAGAATTGTCAAAGGAAAATGAACAGGCTCTGGGGAAGCAAGTGCAGAGAGAATCAAAGCACTATAAAGCATCAAGACTGCTTCTCTTTATTCTTAGAAGTCAGGGGGCTGTGTTGCTTCCGGAAGCTGCCTTGAGGGGTGATTCATGCAAACATTGCACCTTCCTTCAGATATTATTATTTGAGGCCTAATGAAACCACATTCTATGCTATTTTGAAGGAAATAAAGAGAAAAGAAGAATTAAAGAAATATCCAGAAAAGATAAGTATTCCTCAACAAATTAAGCTTTTACAACAGTTGCCTTTAAAAGTAAGAGAAATGGAAGTGAAGATGAATTTTGTAAAACCGAAAAAAAATGAGTTTGCAAATAATCCAAAGAAGTGGCTAGCAGATACATTACAGAAAGAAAAAGAAAAGCATATTGAAATTATAACTTCAAATTTATGTTGGAAATGAGAACGACTAGAAGGGACATTTTACCATGCTTGGTGGACATGGAAAAAAGCTAGAGGATTCTTGTCTCAAACACACATAATAATTCAGAGGATTTTTAAGATTAATATAAAATTGAGACTAGAGGTTTTTCTTTTAGGACCAAAGGCTAAGCATTAAAAAAAATCATACAACTTTGGTTTTGTACATGATAACTGTAGAAAAGATTATTGTATGCACACAGTTTGAAAAATTTGGCTTTGCTCACAATGGAGGAATGATTGGTGAAGATGATGGAACTTGCTAAGATGGCTAAATTGATTTCTTTGATTGGAGAAAAGACAATAGCTAGATACATTGCTGATTGGAAATTCCATATGGACTTTTTGCATAAAACAGAAAAAAATAACTTAAGATTTATGGTTTTGATATTTCTACAGGATAGATTATAGAAAAAAGAGAGCTATGTTGTAACTTTAGAATAAAAGGTAAAGTTGTAATTGTACATATAACTTCTGTAAAGGAGGTTGGAAACTATTTCTTTGTAGTTTTTGTCTTTTCTATTTTTCTATTTTTCTTCTAGGGTTGTCACACTGGGTCTGCTGCACTCAGCCAATTCTTTTACGCTGCAGGGCAGTATTACAGCGGATATAAACCATGAGTTTCAATTCAGAAAAGGACAGTCATTCTCTATCGTATCCCGGGAGGGAGATGAGAGAAATAATGAGATGGAATTTCATGTGATGGGATTGGTGATGTCACTTAGCCTGCTTGTGAAAGGCAATTGGACATTAAATCAAAGGAGATCAAAAGCCTGGATTATTTCAGTCCTGCCAGGCAATTATGTGATGATAACCCACTTTATTATAAAATATAACTCAGGGGAACAGCTTGCCTTTAG